>NC_092461.1:100691548-100955180 GCF_047495875.1 Pithys albifrons albifrons | reverse complement strand
AACCCTAACCCTAACCCTAACCCTAACCCTAACCCTAACCCTAACCCTAACCCTAACCCTAACCCTAACCCTAACCCTAACCCTAACCCTAACCCTAACCCTAACCCTAACCCTAACCCTAACCCTAACCCTAACCCTAACCCTAACCCTAACCCTAACCCTAACCCTAACCCTAACCCTAACCCTAACCCTAACCCTAACCCTAACCCTAACCCTAACCCTAACCCTAACCCTAACCCTAACCCTAACCCTAACCCTAACCCTAACCCTAACCCTAACCCTAACCCTAACCCTAACCCTAACCCTAACCCTAACCCTAACCCTAACCCTAACCCTAACCCTAACCCTAACCCTAACCCTAACCCTAACCCTAACCCTAACCCTAACCCTAACCCTAACCCTAACCCTAACCCTAACCCTAACCCTAACCCTAACCCTAACCCTAACCCTAACCCTAACCCTAACCCTAACCCTAACCCTAACCCTAACCCTAACCCTAACCCTAACCCTAACCCTAACCCTAACCCTAACCCTAACCCTAACCCTAACCCTAACCCTAACCCTAACCCTAACCCTAACCCTAACCCTAACCCTAACCCTAACCCTAACCCTAACCCTAACCCTAACCCTAACCCTAACCCTAACCCTAACCCTAACCCTAACCCTAACCCTAACCCTAACCCTAACCCTAACCCTAACCCTAACCCTAACCCTAACCCTAACCCTAACCCTAACCCTAACCCTAACCCTAACCCTAACCCTAACCCTAACCCTAACCCTAACCCTAACCCTAACCCTAACCCTAACCCTAACCCTAACCCTAACCCTAACCCTAACCCTAACCCTAACCCTAACCCTAACCCTAACCCTAACCCTAACCCTAACCCTAACCCTAACCCTAACCCTAACCCTAACCCTAACCCTAACCCTAACCCTAACCCTAACCCTAACCCTAACCCTAACCCTAACCCTAACCCTAACCCTAACCCTAACCCTAACCCTAACCCTAACCCTAACCCTAACCCTAACCCTAACCCTAACCCTAACCCTAACCCTAACCCTAACCCTAACCCTAACCCTAACCCTAACCCTAACCCTAACCCTAACCCTAACCCTAACCCTAACCCTAACCCTAACCCTAACCCTAACCCTAACCCTAACCCTAACCCTAACCCTAACCCTAACCCTAACCCTAACCCTAACCCTAACCCTAACCCTAACCCTAACCCTAACCCTAACCCTAACCCTAACCCTAACCCTAACCCTAACCCTAACCCTAACCCTAACCCTAACCCTAACCCTAACCCTAACCCTAACCCTAACCCTAACCCTAACCCTAACCCTAACCCTAACCCTAACCCTAACCCTAACCCTAACCCTAACCCTAACCCTAACCCTAACCCTAACCCTAACCCTAACCCTAACCCTAACCCTAACCCTAACCCTAACCCTAACCCTAACCCTAACCCTAACCCTAACCCTAACCCTAACCCTAACCCTAACCCTAACCCTAACCCTAACCCTAACCCTAACCCTAACCCTAACCCTAACCCTAACCCTAACCCTAACCCTAACCCTAACCCTAACCCTAACCCTAACCCTAACCCTAACCCTAACCCTAACCCTAACCCTAACCCTAACCCTAACCCTAACCCTAACCCTAACCCTAACCCTAACCCTAACCCTAACCCTAACCCTAACCCTAACCCTAACCCTAACCCTAACCCTAACCCTAACCCTAACCCTAACCCTAACCCTAACCCTAACCCTAACCCTAACCCTAACCCTAACCCTAACCCTAACCCTAACCCTAACCCTAACCCTAACCCTAACCCTAACCCTAACCCTAACCCTAACCCTAACCCTAACCCTAACCCTAACCCTAACCCTAACCCTAACCCTAACCCTAACCCTAACCCTAACCCTAACCCTAACCCTAACCCTAACCCTAACCCTAACCCTAACCCTAACCCTAACCCTAACCCTAACCCTAACCCTAACCCTAACCCTAACCCTAACCCTAACCCTAACCCTAACCCTAACCCTAACCCTAACCCTAACCCTAACCCTAACCCTAACCCTAACCCTAACCCTAACCCTAACCCTAACCCTAACCCTAACCCTAACCCTAACCCTAACCCTAACCCTAACCCTAACCCTAACCCTAACCCTAACCCTAACCCTAACCCTAACCCTAACCCTAACCCTAACCCTAACCCTAACCCTAACCCTAACCCTAACCCTAACCCTAACCCTAACCCTAACCCTAACCCTAACCCTAACCCTAACCCTAACCCTAACCCTAACCCTAACCCTAACCCTAACCCTAACCCTAACCCTAACCCTAACCCTAACCCTAACCCTAACCCTAACCCTAACCCTAACCCTAACCCTAACCCTAACCCTAACCCTAACCCTAACCCTAACCCTAACCCTAACCCTAACCCTAACCCTAACCCTAACCCTAACCCTAACCCTAACCCTAACCCTAACCCTAACCCTAACCCTAACCCTAACCCTAACCCTAACCCTAACCCTAACCCTAACCCTAACCCTAACCCTAACCCTAACCCTAACCCTAACCCTAACCCTAACCCTAACCCTAACCCTAACCCTAACCCTAACCCTAACCCTAACCCTAACCCTAACCCTAACCCTAACCCTAACCCTAACCCTAACCCTAACCCTAACCCTAACCCTAACCCTAACCCTAACCCTAACCCTAACCCTAACCCTAACCCTAACCCTAACCCTAACCCTAACCCTAACCCTAACCCTAACCCTAACCCTAACCCTAACCCTAACCCTAACCCTAACCCTAACCCTAACCCTAACCCTAACCCTAACCCTAACCCTAACCCTAACCCTAACCCTAACCCTAACCCTAACCCTAACCCTAACCCTAACCCTAACCCTAACCCTAACCCTAACCCTAACCCTAACCCTAACCCTAACCCTAACCCTAACCCTAACCCTAACCCTAACCCTAACCCTAACCCTAACCCTAACCCTAACCCTAACCCTAACCCTAACCCTAACCCTAACCCTAACCCTAACCCTAACCCTAACCCTAACCCTAACCCTAACCCTAACCCTAACCCTAACCCTAACCCTAACCCTAACCCTAACCCTAACCCTAACCCTAACCCTAACCCTAACCCTAACCCTAACCCTAACCCTAACCCTAACCCTAACCCTAACCCTAACCCTAACCCTAACCCTAACCCTAACCCTAACCCTAACCCTAACCCTAACCCTAACCCTAACCCTAACCCTAACCCTAACCCTAACCCTAACCCTAACCCTAACCCTAACCCTAACCCTAACCCTAACCCTAACCCTAACCCTAACCCTAACCCTAACCCTAACCCTAACCCTAACCCTAACCCTAACCCTAACCCTAACCCTAACCCTAACCCTAACCCTAACCCTAACCCTAACCCTAACCCTAACCCTAACCCTAACCCTAACCCTAACCCTAACCCTAACCCTAACCCTAACCCTAACCCTAACCCTAACCCTAACCCTAACCCTAACCCTAACCCTAACCCTAACCCTAACCCTAACCCTAACCCTAACCCTAACCCTAACCCTAACCCTAACCCTAACCCTAACCCTAACCCTAACCCTAACCCTAACCCTAACCCTAACCCTAACCCTAACCCTAACCCTAACCCTAACCCTAACCCTAACCCTAACCCTAACCCTAACCCTAACCCTAACCCTAACCCTAACCCTAACCCTAACCCTAACCCTAACCCTAACCCTAACCCTAACCCTAACCCTAACCCTAACCCTAACCCTAACCCTAACCCTAACCCTAACCCTAACCCTAACCCTAACCCTAACCCTAACCCTAACCCTAACCCTAACCCTAACCCTAACCCTAACCCTAACCCTAACCCTAACCCTAACCCTAACCCTAACCCTAACCCTAACCCTAACCCTAACCCTAACCCTAACCCTAACCCTAACCCTAACCCTAACCCTAACCCTAACCCTAACCCTAACCCTAACCCTAACCCTAACCCTAACCCTAACCCTAACCCTAACCCTAACCCTAACCCTAACCCTAACCCTAACCCTAACCCTAACCCTAACCCTAACCCTAACCCTAACCCTAACCCTAACCCTAACCCTAACCCTAACCCTAACCCTAACCCTAACCCTAACCCTAACCCTAACCCTAACCCTAACCCTAACCCTAACCCTAACCCTAACCCTAACCCTAACCCTAACCCTAACCCTAACCCTAACCCTAACCCTAACCCTAACCCTAACCCTAACCCTAACCCTAACCCTAACCCTAACCCTAACCCTAACCCTAACCCTAACCCTAACCCTAACCCTAACCCTAACCCTAACCCTAACCCTAACCCTAACCCTAACCCTAACCCTAACCCTAACCCTAACCCTAACCCTAACCCTAACCCTAACCCTAACCCTAACCCTAACCCTAACCCTAACCCTAACCCTAACCCTAACCCTAACCCTAACCCTAACCCTAACCCTAACCCTAACCCTAACCCTAACCCTAACCCTAACCCTAACCCTAACCCTAACCCTAACCCTAACCCTAACCCTAACCCTAACCCTAACCCTAACCCTAACCCTAACCCTAACCCTAACCCTAACCCTAACCCTAACCCTAACCCTAACCCTAACCCTAACCCTAACCCTAACCCTAACCCTAACCCTAACCCTAACCCTAACCCTAACCCTAACCCTAACCCTAACCTAACCCTAACCCTAACCCTAACCCTAACCCTAACCCTAACCCTAACCCTAACCCTAACCCTAACCCTAACCCTAACCCTAACCCTAACCCTAACCCTAACCCTAACCCTAACCCTAACCCTAACCCTAACCCTAACCCTAACCCTAACCCTAACCCTAACCCTAACCCTAACCCTAACCCTAACCCTAACCCTAACCCTAACCCTAACCCTAACCCTAACCCTAACCCTAACCCTAACCCTAACCCTAACCCTAACCCTAACCCTAACCCTAACCCTAACCCTAACCCTAACCCTAACCCTAACCCTAACCCTAACCCTAACCCTAACCCTAACCCTAACCCTAACCCTAACCCTAACCCTAACCCTAACCCTAACCCTAACCCTAACCCTAACCCTAACCCTAACCCTAACCCTAACCCTAACCCTAACCCTAACCCTAACCCTAACCCTAACCCTAACCCTAACCCTAACCCTAACCCTAACCCTAACCCTAACCCTAACCCTAACCCTAACCCTAACCCTAACCCTAACCCTAACCCTAACCCTAACCCTAACCCTAACCCTAACCCTAACCCTAACCCTAACCCTAACCCTAACCCTAACCCTAACCCTAACCCTAACCCTAACCCTAACCCTAACCCTAACCCTAACCCTAACCCTAACCCTAACCCTAACCCTAACCCTAACCCTAACCCTAACCCTAACCCTAACCCTAACCCTAACCCTAACCCTAACCCTAACCCTAACCCTAACCCTAACCCTAACCCTAACCCTAACCCTAACCCTAACCCTAACCCTAACCCTAACCCTAACCCTAACCCTAACCCTAACCCTAACCCTAACCCTAACCCTAACCCTAACCCTAACCCTAACCCTAACCCTAACCCTAACCCTAACCCTAACCCTAACCCTAACCCTAACCCTAACCCTAACCCTAACCCTAACCCTAACCCTAACCCTAACCCTAACCCTAACCCTAACCCTAACCCTAACCCTAACCCTAACCCTAACCCTAACCCTAACCCTAACCCTAACCCTAACCCTAACCCTAACCCTAACCCTAACCCTAACCCTAACCCTAACCCTAACCCTAACCCTAACCCTAACCCTAACCCTAACCCTAACCCTAACCCTAACCCTAACCCTAACCCGTAACCCTAACCCTAACCCTAACCCTAACCCTAACCCTAACCCTAACCCTAACCCTAACCCTAACCCTAACCCTAACCCTAACCCTAACCCTAACCCTAACCCTAACCCTAACCCTAACCCTAACCCTAACCCTAACCCTAACCCTAACCCTAACCCTAACCCTAACCCTAACCCTAACCCTAACCCTAACCCTAACCCTAACCCTAACCCTAACCCTAACCCTAACCCTAACCCTAACCCTAACCCTAACCCTAACCCTAACCCTAACCCTAACCCTAACCCTAACCCTAACCCTAACCCTAACCCTAACCCTAACCCTAACCCTAACCCTAACCCTAACCCTAACCCTAACCCTAACCCTAACCCTAACCCTAACCCTAACCCTAACCCTAACCCTAACCCTAACCCTAACCCTAACCCTAACCCTAACCCTAACCCTAACCCTAACCCTAACCCTAACCCTAACCCTAACCCTAACCCTAACCCTAACCCTAACCCTAACCCTAACCCTAACCCTAACCCTAACCCTAACCCTAACCCTAACCCTAACCCTAACCCTAACCCTAACCCTAACCCTAACCCTAACCCTAACCCTAACCCTAACCCTAACCCTAACCCTAACCCTAACCCTAACCCTAACCCTAACCCTAACCCTAACCCTAACCCTAACCCTAACCCTAACCCTAACCCTAACCCTAACCCTAACCCTAACCCTAACCCTAACCCTAACCCTAACCCTAACCCTAACCCTAACCCTAACCCTAACCCTAACCCTAACCCTAACCCTAACCCTAACCCTAACCCTAACCCTAACCCTAACCCTAACCCTAACCCTAACCCTAACCCTAACCCTAACCCTAACCCTAACCCTAACCCTAACCCTAACCCTAACCCTAACCCTAACCCTAACCCTAACCCTAACCCTAACCCTAACCCTAACCCTAACCCTAACCCTAACCCTAACCCTAACCCTAACCCTAACCCTAACCCTAACCCTAACCCTAACCCTAACCCTAACCCTAACCCTAACCCTAACCCTAACCCTAACCCTAACCCTAACCCTAACCCTAACCCTAACCCTAACCCTAACCCTAACCCTAACCCTAACCCTAACCCTAACCCTAACCCTAACCCTAACCCTAACCCTAACCCTAACCCTAACCCTAACCCTAACCCTAACCCTAACCCTAACCCTAACCCTAACCCTAACCCTAACCCTAACCCTAACCCTAACCCTAACCCTAACCCTAACCCTAACCCTAACCCTAACCCTAACCCTAACCCTAACCCTAACCCTAACCCTAACCCTAACCCTAACCCTAACCCTAACCCTAACCCTAACCCTAACCCTAACCCTAACCCTAACCCTAACCCTAACCCTAACCCTAACCCTAACCCTAACCCTAACCCTAACCCTAACCCTAACCCTAACCCTAACCCTAACCCTAACCCTAACCCTAACCCTAACCCTAACCCTAACCCTAACCCTAACCCTAACCCTAACCCTAACCCTAACCCTAACCCTAACCCTAACCCTAACCCTAACCCTAACCCTAACCCTAACCCTAACCCTAACCCTAACCCTAACCCTAACCCTAACCCTAACCCTAACCCTAACCCTAACCCTAACCCTAACCCTAACCCTAACCCTAACCCTAACCCTAACCCTAACCCTAACCCTAACCCTAACCCTAACCCTAACCCTAACCCTAACCCTAACCCTAACCCTAACCCTAACCCTAACCCTAACCCTAACCCTAACCCTAACCCTAACCCTAACCCTAACCCTAACCCTAACCCTAACCCTAACCCTAACCCTAACCCTAACCCTAACCCTAACCCTAACCCTAACCCTAACCCTAACCCTAACCCTAACCCTAACCCTAACCCTAACCCTAACCCTAACCCTAACCCTAACCCTAACCCTAACCCTAACCCTAACCCTAACCCTAACCCTAACCCTAACCCTAACCCTAACCCTAACCCTAACCCTAACCCTAACCCTAACCCTAACCCTAACCCTAACCCTAACCCTAACCCTAACCCTAACCCTAACCCTAACCCTAACCCTAACCCTAACCCTAACCCTAACCCTAACCCTAACCCTAACCCTAACCCTAACCCTAACCCTAACCCTAACCCTAACCCTAACCCTAACCCTAACCCTAACCCTAACCCTAACCCTAACCCTAACCCTAACCCTAACCCTAACCCTAACCCTAACCCTAACCCTAACCCTAACCCTAACCCTAACCCTAACCCTAACCCTAACCCTAACCCTAACCCTAACCCTAACCCTAACCCTAACCCTAACCCTAACCCTAACCCTAACCCTAACCCTAACCCTAACCCTAACCCTAACCCTAACCCTAACCCTAACCCTAACCCTAACCCTAACCCTAACCCTAACCCTAACCCTAACCCTAACCCTAACCCTAACCCTAACCCTAACCCTAACCCTAACCCTAACCCTAACCCTAACCCTAACCCTAACCCTAACCCTAACCCTAACCCTAACCCTAACCCTAACCCTAACCCTAACCCTAACCCTAACCCTAACCCTAACCCTAACCCTAACCCTAACCCTAACCCTAACCCTAACCCTAACCCTAACCCTAACCCTAACCCTAACCCTAACCCTAACCCTAACCCTAACCCTAACCCTAACCCTAACCCTAACCCTAACCCTAACCCTAACCCTAACCCTAACCCTAACCCTAACCCTAACCCTAACCCTAACCCTAACCCTAACCCTAACCCTAACCCTAACCCTAACCCTAACCCTAACCCTAACCCTAACCCTAACCCTAACCCTAACCCTAACCCTAACCCTAACCCTAACCCTAACCCTAACCCTAACCCTAACCCTAACCCTAACCCTAACCCTAACCCTAACCCTAACCCTAACCCTAACCCTAACCCTAACCCTAACCCTAACCCTAACCCTAACCCTAACCCTAACCCTAACCCTAACCCTAACCCTAACCCTAACCCTAACCCTAACCCTAACCCTAACCCTAACCCTAACCCTAACCCTAACCCTAACCCTAACCCTAACCCTAACCCTAACCCTAACCCTAACCCTAACCCTAACCCTAACCCTAACCCTAACCCTAACCCTAACCCCTAACCCTAACCCTAACCCTAACCCTAACCCTAACCCTAACCCTAACCCTAACCCTAACCCTAACCCTAACCCTAACCCTAACCCTAACCCTAACCCTAACCCTAACCCTAACCCTAACCCTAACCCTAACCCTAACCCTAACCCTAACCCTAACCCTAACCCTAACCCTAACCCTAACCCTAACCCTAACCCTAACCCTAACCCTAACCCTAACCCTAACCCTAACCCTAACCCTAACCCTAACCCTAACCCTAACCCTAACCCTAACCCTAACCCTAACCCTAACCCTAACCCTAACCCTAACCCTAACCCTAACCCTAACCCTAACCCTAACCCTAACCCTAACCCTAACCCTAACCCTAACCCTAACCCTAACCCTAACCCTAACCCTAACCCTAACCCTAACCCTAACCCTAACCCTAACCCTAACCCTAACCCTAACCCTAACCCTAACCCTAACCCTAACCCTAACCCTAACCCTAACCCTAACCCTAACCCTAACCCTAACCCTAACCCTAACCCTAACCCTAACCCTAACCCTAACCCTAACCCTAACCCTAACCCTAACCCTAACCCTAACCCTAACCCTAACCCTAACCCTAACCCTAACCCTAACCCTAACCCTAACCCTAACCCTAACCCTAACCCTAACCCTAACCCTAACCCTAACCCTAACCCTAACCCTAACCCTAACCCTAACCCTAACCCTAACCCTAACCCTAACCCTAACCCTAACCCTAACCCTAACCCTAACCCTAACCCTAACCCTAACCCTAACCCTAACCCTAACCCTAACCCTAACCCTAACCCTAACCCTAACCCTAACCCTAACCCTAACCCTAACCCTAACCCTAACCCTAACCCTAACCCTAACCCTAACCCTAACCCTAACCCTAACCCTAACCCTAACCTAACCCTAACCCTAACCCTAACCCTAACCCTAACCCTAACCCTAACCCTAACCCTAACCCTAACCCTAACCCTAACCCTAACCCTAACCCTAACCCTAACCCTAACCCTAACCCTAACCCTAACCCTAACCCTAACCCTAACCCTAACCCTAACCCTAACCCTAACCCTAACCCTAACCCTAACCCTAACCCTAACCCTAACCCTAACCCTAACCCTAACCCTAACCCTAACCCTAACCCTAACCCTAACCCTAACCCTAACCCTAACCCTAACCCTAACCCTAACCCTAACCCTAACCCTAACCCTAACCCTAACCCTAACCCTAACCCTAACCCTAACCCTAACCCTAACCCTAACCCTAACCCTAACCCTAACCCTAACCCTAACCCTAACCCTAACCCTAACCCTAACCCTAACCCTAACCCTAACCCTAACCCTAACCCTAACCCTAACCCTAACCCTAACCCTAACCCTAACCCTAACCCTAACCCTAACCCTAACCCTAACCCTAACCCTAACCCTAACCCTAACCCTAACCCTAACCCTAACCCTAACCCTAACCCTAACCCTAACCCTAACCCTAACCCTAACCCTAACCCTAACCCTAACCCTAACCCTAACCCTAACCCTAACCCTAACCCTAACCCTAACCCTAACCCTAACCCTAACCCTAACCCTAACCCTAACCCTAACCCTAACCCTAACCCTAACCCTAACCCTAACCCTAACCCTAACCCTAACCCTAACCCTAACCCTAACCCTAACCCTAACCCTAACCCTAACCCTAACCCTAACCCTAACCCTAACCCTAACCCTAACCCTAACCCTAACCCTAACCCTAACCCTAACCCTAACCCTAACCCTAACCCTAACCCTAACCCTAACCCTAACCCTAACCCTAACCCTAACCCTAACCCTAACCCTAACCCTAACCCTAACCCTAACCCTAACCCTAACCCTAACCCTAACCCTAACCCTAACCCTAACCCTAACCCTAACCCTAACCCTAACCCTAACCCTAACCCTAACCCTAACCCTAACCCTAACCCTAACCCTAACCCTAACCCTAACCCTAACCCTAACCCTAACCCTAACCCTAACCCTAACCCTAACCCTAACCCTAACCCTAACCCTAACCCTAACCCTAACCCTAACCCTAACCCTAACCCTAACCCTAACCCTAACCCTAACCCTAACCCTAACCCTAACCCTAACCCTAACCCTAACCCTAACCCTAACCCTAACCCTAACCCTAACCCTAACCCTAACCCTAACCCTAACCCTAACCCTAACCCTAACCCTAACCCTAACCCTAACCCTAACCCTAACCCTAACCCTAACCCTAACCCTAACCCTAACCCTAACCCTAACCCTAACCCTAACCCTAACCCTAACCCTAACCCTAACCCTAACCCTAACCCTAACCCTAACCCTAACCCTAACCCTAACCCTAACCCTAACCCTAACCCTAACCCTAACCCTAACCCTAACCCTAACCCTAACCCTAACCCTAACCCTAACCCTAACCCTAACCCTAACCCTAACCCTAACCCTAACCCTAACCCTAACCCTAACCCTAACCCTAACCCTAACCCTAACCCTAACCCTAACCCTAACCCTAACCCTAACCCTAACCCTAACCCTAACCCTAACCCTAACCCTAACCCTAACCCTAACCCTAACCCTAACCCTAACCCTAACCCTAACCCTAACCCTAACCCTAACCCTAACCCTAACCCTAACCCTAACCCTAACCCTAACCCTAACCCTAACCCTAACCCTAACCCTAACCCTAACCCTAACCCTAACCCTAACCCTAACCCTAACCCTAACCCTAACCCTAACCCTAACCCTAACCCTAACCCTAACCCTAACCCTAACCCTAACCCTAACCCTAACCCTAACCCTAACCCTAACCCTAACCCTAACCCTAACCCTAACCCTAACCCTAACCCTAACCCTAACCCTAACCCTAACCCTAACCCTAACCCTAACCCTAACCCTAACCCTAACCCTAACCCTAACCCTAACCCTAACCCTAACCCTAACCCTAACCCTAACCCTAACCCTAACCCTAACCCTAACCCTAACCCTAACCCTAACCCTAACCCTAACCCTAACCCTAACCCTAACCCTAACCCTAACCCTAACCCTAACCCTAACCCTAACCCTAACCCTAACCCTAACCCTAACCCTAACCCTAACCCTAACCCTAACCCTAACCCTAACCCTAACCCTAACCCTAACCCTAACCCTAACCCTAACCCTAACCCTAACCCTAACCCTAACCCTAACCCTAACCCTAACCCTAACCCTAACCCTAACCCTAACCCTAACCCTAACCCTAACCCTAACCCTAACCCTAACCCTAACCCTAACCCTAACCCTAACCCTAACCCTAACCCTAACCCTAACCCTAACCCTAACCCTAACCCTAACCCTAACCCTAACCCTAACCCTAACCCTAACCCTAACCCTAACCCTAACCCTAACCCTAACCCTAACCCTAACCCTAACCCTAACCCTAACCCTAACCCTAACCCTAACCCTAACCCTAACCCTAACCCTAACCCTAACCCTAACCCTAACCCTAACCCTAACCCTAACCCTAACCCTAACCCTAACCCTAACCCTAACCCTAACCCTAACCCTAACCCTAACCCTAACCCTAACCCTAACCCTAACCCTAACCCTAACCCTAACCCTAACCCTAACCCTAACCCTAACCCTAACCCTAACCCTAACCCTAACCCTAACCCTAACCCTAACCCTAACCCTAACCCTAACCCTAACCCTAACCCTAACCCTAACCCTAACCCTAACCCTAACCCTAACCCTAACCCTAACCCTAACCCTAACCCTAACCCTAACCCTAACCCTAACCCTAACCCTAACCCTAACCCTAACCCTAACCCGTTGCCCTAACCCGTTGCCCTAACCCGTTGCCCTAACCCGTTGCCCTAACCCGTTGCCCTAACCCGTTGCCCTAACCCGTTGCCCTAACCCTAACCCTAACCCGTTGCCCTAACCCGTTGCCCTAACCCTAACCCTAACCCTAACCCTAACCCGTTGCCCTAACCCTAACCCTAACCCGTTGCCCTAACCCGTTGCCCTAACCCTAACCCTAACCCGTTGCCCTAACCCTAACCCTAACCCTAACCCGTTGCCCTAACCCTAACCCGTTGCCCTAACCCTAACCCTAACCCTAACCCGTTGCCCTAACCCTAACCCTAACCCTAACCCTAACCCTAACCCGTTGCCCTAACCCTAACCCTAACCCGTTGCCCTAACCCTAACCCTAACCCTAACCCTAACCCTAACCCTAACCCTAACCCTAACCCGTTGCCCTAACCCTAACCCTAACCCTAACCCTAACCCGTTGCCCTAACCCGTTGCCCTAACCCTAACCCTAACCCGTTGCCCTAACCCTAACCCTAACCCTAACCCGTTGCCCTAACCCTAACCCTAACCCGTTGCCCTAACCCTAACCCTAACCCTAACCCGTTGCCCTAACCCTAACCCGTTGCCCTAACCCTAACCCTAACCCTAACCCTAACCCTAACCCTAACCCTAACCCTAACCCTAACCCGTTGCCCTAACCCTAACCCTAACCCTAACCCTAACCCGTTGCCCTAACCCTAACCCTAACCCTAACCCTAAACCCTAACCCTAACCCTAACCCGTTGCCCTAACCCGTTGCCCTAACCCGTTGCCCTAACCCTAACCCTAACCCTAACCCTAACCCGTTGCCCTAACCCTAACCCTAACCCTAACCCTAACCCTAACCCTAACCCCTAACCCTAACCCGTTGCCCTAACCCTAACCCGTTGCCCTAACCCTAACCCGTTGCCCTAACCCTAACCCTAACCCGTTGCCCTAACCCTAACCCGTTGCCCTAACCCTAACCCGTTGCCCTAACCCTAACCCTAACCCGTTGCCCTAACCCTAACCCGTTGCCCTAACCCTAACCCTAAACCCTAACCCTAACCCGTTGCCCTAACCCTAACCCTAACCCGTTGCCCTAACCCGTTGCCCTAACCCTAACCCTAACCCTAACCCGTTGCCCTAACCCTAACCCTAACCCTAACCCGTTGCCCTAACCCTAACCCTAACCCGTTGCCCTAACCCTAACCCGTTGCCCTAACCCTAACCCGTTGCCCTAACCCTAACCCATTCTCCTAACCCTAACCCGTTGCCCTAACCCTAACCCGTTGCCCTAACCCGTTTCCCTAACCTGTTGCCCTAACCCGTTACGCTAACCCTAATGCGTTACCCTAACCCGTTGCCCTAACCCGTTGCCCTAACCCGTTGCCCTAACCCTAACCCATTGCCCTAACCCTAACCCATTGCCCTAACCCGTTGCCCTAACCCTAACCCGTTGCCCTAACCTGTTGCCCTAACCCGTTACGCTAACCCTAACGCGTTACCCTAACCCTAACCCTAACCCGTTGCCCTAACCCGTTGCCCTAACCCGTTGCCCTAACCAGTTGCCTTAACCCTAACCCTAACCCGTTGCCCTAACCCTAACCCGTTGCCCTAACCCTAACCCGTTGCCCAAACCTGTTGCTCTAACCCTAACCCTAAGCCTAACTCTGACCCGTTGCCCTAACCCGTTACCCTAACCTTTTTCCCTAACCCGGTGCCCTAACCCTTACCCGTCGTCCTAACCCGTTGTCCTAAACCGTTTCCATAACCCATTACCCTAACCCGTTGCCCTAACCCGTTGCCCTAACCCTAACCCTAACCCGTTGCCCTAGCGTGTTGCCCTAACCCGTTGCCCTAACCCTAACACTAACCCATTGCCCTAACCCTAACCCTAACCCGTTGCCCTAACCCGTTGCCCTAACCCTAACCCGTTGCCCTAACCCTAACCCGTTGCCCAAACCTGTTGCTCTAACCCTAACCCTAAGCCTAACTCTGACCCGTTGCCCTAACCCGTTACCCTAACCTTTTTCCCTAACCCGGTGCCCTAACCCTTACCCGTCGTCCTAACCCGTTGTCCTAAACCGTTTCCATAACCCATTACCCTAACCCGTTGCCCTAACCTGTTGCCCTAACCCTAACCCTAACCCGTTGCCCTAGCGTGTTGCCCTAACCCGCTGCCCTAACCCTAACACTAACCCATTGCCCTAACCCTAACCCTAACCCGTTGCCCTAACCCGTTGCCCTAACCCGTTGCCCTAACCCGTTGCCCTAACCCTAACCCTAACCCGTTGCCCTAACCCGTTGCCCTAACCCTAACACTAACCCGTTGCCCTAAACCTAACCCTAAACCTAACCTTAACACTAACCCGTTGCCCTAACCTGTTGCCCTAACCCGTTGCCCTAATGCGTTGCCCTAACCCTATCCCCTAACCCTAACCCTAACCCTAACCCATTGCCCTAACCCTAACCCTAACCCATTGACCTAACCCTAACCCGTTGCCCTAACCTGTTGCCCTAACCCTAACCCTAACTTGTTGCCCTAACCCATTGCCCTTACCTGTTGCCCTTACCCTAACCCTAACCCTAACCCGTTGCCCTAACCCGTTACCTTAACCTGTTACCCTAACCCGTTGCCTTAACCCATTGCCCTAACCCTAACCCGTTCCCCTAACCCTAACCCATTGCCCTAACCCGTTGCCTTAACCTGTTGCCCTAACCCGTTACCCTAACCCTAATGCGTTACCCTAACCCTAACCCTAACCCGTTGCCCTAACCCTAACCCGTTGCCCTAACCCGTTGCCCTAACCCTAACCCGTTGCCCTAACCCGTTGCCCTAACCCGTTGCCCTAACCCGTTGCCCTAACCTGTTGCCCTAACCCTTACCCTAACCCTAACCCTGACCCATTGCCCTAACCCGTTGCCCTAACCTTTTTCCCTAACCCGGTGCCCTAACCCTTACTTGTCGTCCTAACCCGTTGCCCTAAACCGTTTCCATAACCCATTGCCCTAACCTGTTGCCCTAACCCGTTGCCCTAACCCTAACCCGTTGCCTTAACCCGTTGCCCTAACCCTAACCCGTTGCCCTAACCCTAACCTGTTGCCCTAACGCGTTGCCCTAACCCTAACCCGTTGCCCTAACCCCTTGCCCTAACCCTGACTCGTTGCCCTAACCCTAACCCATTGCCCTGACCCTAACGCTAACCCTAACCTGGGGGATCCACCAGGCGGCGTCCAACGGGGCGACACTTCGAGCTCAGGGAAAGGGGGTTCCCCTGGGCGGCCTTCCGAGGGGCGACACTTTGGGCACTGGGGAAGGGGGTTCCCCCGAGCGGCTTTTTGAAGTGTGACACTTCGTGTACATGGAAAGGGGGGTCCCCCAGGCAGCCTCCCAAGTGGCGACACTTCAGGCACCGGGAAAAGGGGGGTCCCCCGGGCAGCATACTGTGGTGCAACACTTTGGGCACTGGGGAAGGGGGGTCCCCCGGGTGGACTCCCGAGGGGCGAAACTTCAGGCACTGGGAAAGGGGAGTTTCCCGGGCAGCCTACTGTGGTGCGACACTTCGGGCACTTGGGAAGGGGGGTTCGCTGGAGGGCCTTCCGAGTCGTGACACTCTGGGCCCCGGAAAAGGCGGGTCCCCCGGGCGGCCTCCCGAGGGGCGACACTTCGGTACTGGGAAAGAGGGTTCCTCTGGGAAGCCTACAGTGGTGCGACACTTCGGCACTGGGGAAGGGGGATCCCTTGGGCGGCCTCTTGAGGGTTGACATTTTGGGCACCGGGAAAGAGGGTTCCCCCCGACGACCTCCCGAGGGGCGACACTTTGGGCATCGGGGAAGAGGGTTCCCCCGGACGGCCTCTCAAGGGGCGATACTTTGTGCTCCGAGGAAGGGGGTTCCCCCAGGTGGCCTCCCGAGGGGTGACATTTCAGGAACTGGTGAAGGGGGATCCCCCGGGCGGCCTCCCAAGGGGCGACACTTCAGTACTGGGAAAGAGGGTTCCCCTGGGCAGCCTAAAGTGGTGCGACACTTCGGGCACTGGGGAAGGGGGGTCCCCCGGGCGGCCTCTTGAGGGGTGACATTTTGGGCACCGCGAAAAAGGGTTCCCCCGGGCGGCCTCCCAAGGGGCGACATGTTGGGCACCGGGGAAGGGGGGTCCCCCTGGCGCCCTCCCAAGGTGCGACACTTTGGGCACGGGGAAAGGGGATTGCCCCAGGCTGCCTCCTGAGGAGCAACACTTCGGTCTCAGGGAAAGGGGGTCTCTTGGGTGGCCTCCGGAAGGTTGACACTTCGGGCTCAGGGAGAGGGGGTTCCGCCGGGAGGCTTCCCAAGGGGCGACACTTAGGGCTCCGGGGAAGGGGGTTCCACTGGGCGGCCTCTCGGAGGGCGACACTTCGGTCTCAGGGAAAGGGGGCTCCCCCGGGCGGCCTCCCGAGGGGCGACACTTCGGGCACCGGGGAAGGGGTTCCCCTGGGCGGCATCCCAAGGGGTGACACTTCGAGTACCGGGGAAGGGGGTTCCTACGGGCGGCCTCCTGAGGGGCGATATTTCAGGCACTAGGGAAGGGGAATCCCCGGGCAGCCTCCCGAGGGGCGACACTTCGGCCTCAGGGAAAGGGTACTCCCCCAGGCGGCCTCACGAGGGGCGACACTTCGGGAACCGGGGAAGGGGGTTCCCCTGGGCGGCATCCCAAGGGGCAACACTTTGAGCACAGGGGAAGGGGATTCCCCCGGGCGGCCTCCCGAGGGGTGACACTTCAGGCACTGGGGAAGGGGGGTCCCCCGGGCGGCCTCCCGAGGAGAGACATTTATGGCACTGGGAAGGGGGTTCCCCCTGGCCGCCTCCCGAGGGGCGACACTTCGGGTACTGAAGAAGTAGGTTCCCCTGGGCGGCCTGCCGAGGGGTGACACTTCAGGCACCAGGAAAGGGGGGTCCCACTGACGGCCTCCCGAAGGGAGACACTTCGTGCACTGGGAAAGGGGAGTCCCACAGGCGGCCTCCCGCGGAGCGACACTTCGAGCTCAGGGAAAGGGGGTTCCCCTGAGCGGCTTTTCGAAGTGCAACACTTCATGCACGGGGAAAGGGAGGTTCCCCGGGCGGCCTCCCAAATGGCGACACTTCCGGTACCGGGAAAGGGGGGTCCCCCAGGCAGCATACTGTGGTGCAACAATTCGGTCACTGGGGAAGGGGGGGTCCCCCGCACGAACTCCCAAAGGGCGACACTTCAAGCACTGGGAAAGAGGAGTTTCCCGGGCAGCCTAATGTGGTGCGACACTTCAGGCACTTGGGAAGGGGGGTCCGCTGGGTGGCCTTCCAAGGTGCGACACTTTGGGCACCGGAATAGGGGGGTCCCCTGGCGGACTCCCGAGGGGCGACACTTTGTGCACCGGAAAAGGCGAGTCCCCCGGGAGGCCTCCCGAGGGGCGACACTTCAGTACTGGGAAAGAGGGTTCCCCTGGGAAGCCTACAATGGTGCGACACTTCAGGCACTGGGGAAGGGGGGTCCCCCGGCAGCCTCTTGAGAGGTGACATTTCGGGCACCAGGAAAGAGGGTTCCCCCGGGAGGCCTTCCGAGGGACGAAACTTTGGGCACCGGGAAAGGGGGTTCTGCCGGGCGGCCTCCCGCGGGGTGACACTTTGAGCTCAGGGAAAGGGGGATCCCCTGGGTAGCGTTCCGAGGGGCGACACTTTGGGCACCGGGGAAGTGGGTTCCTCCGGGCGGCTTTTAGAAGAGCGACACTTTGTGCACCGGGAAAGGGGGTTCTCCCGGGCGGCCTCCCGAGGGGCGACACTTCATGAACAGGTAAAGGGGGGTCCCCCGGGCAGCCTACTGTGGTGCAACACTTCGGGCACTTGGGAAGGGGGGTCCGCTGGGCGGCCTTCCGAGGTGCGACACTTTGGGCATCGGGAAAGGCGGGTCCCCCGGGCGGACTCTCGAGGGGCGACAGTTCGGTACTGGGAAAGAGGGTTCCCCTGGGAAGCCGACAGTGGTGCGACACTTCAGGCACTGGGGAAGGGGGGTCCCCCGAGAGGCTTCTTGAGGGGTGACATTTCGGGCTCCGGGAAAGAGGGTTCCCCCGGGTGGCCTCCCGTGGGGTGACACTTTGAGCTCAGGGAAAGGGGGGTCCCCCGGGCGCCCTCCCAAGTGGCGACACATCGGGCACCGGGAAAGGGGTTTCCCCAGGGCAGCCTCCTGAGAGGCGACACTTTGGGCACCGGGAAAGAGGTTTCCCCTGGGCGGCCTCCTGAGGGGTGACACTTTGGGCACCGGGAAAGGGGTTTCCCCCGGGCGGCCTCCCGAGGGGCGACACTTCGGTCTCAGGAAAAGGTGGGTCTCTTGGGAGGCCTCCCGAAGGTTGACACTTCGGTCTTACAAAAAGGAGGTTCACCCGGGAGGCGCCCCAAAAAGCAACACTTATGGCTCCGGAGAAGGGGGTTCCCCCGGGCGGCCTCCCGAAGTGTGACACTTCGGTCTCAGGGAAAGGGGGCTGCCCCGGGCGGCCTTCCAAGGGGGCGACACTTTGGGACTGGGAAGGGGGTTCACCCGCGCGGCCTCCCGAGGGGCAACACTTTGAGCACAGGGGAAGGGGATTCCCCTGGGCGACCTCCCGAGGGGCGACACTTCAGGCACTGGGGAAGGGGGCTCCCCCGGGCGGCCTCCCGATGGGATACACTTCGGGTACCGGGGAAGGGGGTTCCCCCAAACGGCCTGCCGAGGGGTGACACTTCAAGCACCAGGAAAGGGGGGTCCCACTGGGGGCCTCCCGAAGGGATACACTTCGTGCACTGGGAAAGGGGGGTCCCACAGGCGTCCTCCCGTGGGGCGACACTTCGAGCTCAGGGAAAGGGGGTTCCCCTGGGAGGCCTTCCGAGGGGCGACGCTTTGGGTACCGGAAAAGGGCGTCCCCCTAGCGGCTTTTCAAAGTACGACACTTCGTGCACGGGGAAAGGGGGGTCCCCTGGGCACCCTCCCAAGTGGCGACACTTCAGGCACTGGGAAAGGGGAGTTTCCTGGGCAGCCTACTGTGGTGCGACACTTCGGGCACTGGGGAAAGGGGGGTTTGCTGGGCAGCCTTCTGAGGCGCGACACTTTGGGCACCGGGAAAGGAGGTTCCCCCGGCGGTCTCCCGAGGGGCGACACTTTGTGCACTGAAAAAGGCGGGTCCCCCGGGCGGCTTCCCGAGGGGCGACACTTCGGTACTGGGATCGAGGGTTCCCCTGAGCAGCCTACACTTCTGCGACACTTCGGACACTGGGGAAGGGGGTTCCCCTGGGCGGCCTCCCGAAGGGTAACACTTCGGATACTGGGGAATGCGGTTCCCCCGGTCGGCCTTCCGAGGGGCGATACTTCAGGCATCAGGAAATAGGGGTCCCCCGGGTGGCCTCCCGAGAGGCAACACTTCAGGCACCTGGGAAGGGGGTCCCCCAGGCGGCCTCCTGTGGTGCGACACTTCGGGCACCTGGGAAGGGGGGTCTCCAGGGCAGCGTCCCGAGGAGCGACACTACTTGCACCGGGAAAGGAGGTTCACCCGAGCGGCCGCCCGAGGAGAGACACTTCGGGCTCAAGGAAAGGAGGTTCACCCGGGAGGAGTCCAAAGTAGCAACACGTCAGGCTCCGGGAAAGGGGGTTCCCCCGGGCAGCCTCCCGAGGGGGAAGACTTCGGTCTCATGGAATAGGGGCTCCTACGGGCGGCCTCCCGCAGGGTGACACTTTGGGTAATGGGAAAGGGGGGACCCCTGGGTGGCCTCCAGAGGGGCGACACTTCGGGCACTGGGAAAGTGGAGTTTCCCGGGCAGCCTAATGTGGTGCGACACTCAGGCACTTGGCAAGGGGGGTCCGCTGGGCGGCCTTCTGAGGTGCGACACTTTGGGCACCGGGAAAGGCGGGTTCCCCAAGCGGCCTCCCAAGGGGCGACACTTCGGTACTGGGAAAGAGGGTTCCCCTGGGAAGCCGAGAGTAGTGCGACACTTCAGGCACTGGGGAAGGGGGGTCCCCCACGCGGCCTCTTGAGAGGTGACATTTCGGGCACTGGGAAAGAGGGTTCCCCCGGGTGGCCTCCCGCGGGGTGACACTTCGAGCTCAGGGAAAGGGGGATCCCCGGGGCAGCCTTCCGAGGGGCGACACTTCGGGCTCCGGGGAAGGGGGTTCCCCCGGGTGGCTTTTCGAAGAGCGACACTTCGTGCATGGGGAAAGGGGGGTCCCCTGGGCCGCCTCCCAAGTGGCGACACTTTGGGCATTGGGAAAGGGGGATCCCCTGGGCAGCCTACTGTGGTACAACACTTCGGGCACTGGGGAAGGGGGGTCTCCCAGGCGGCCTCCCGAGGGGCGACACTTCAGGCACCGGGAAAGGGGGTTCCCCAGGGCGGCCTCCCGAGGGGTGACACTTTGGGCACCGGGAAAGGGGTTATCCCTGGGCGGCCTCCCGAGGGGCGACACTTGGGTCTCAGGGAAAGGGGGGATCTCTTGGGAGGCCTCCCAAAGGTTGACACTTCAAGCTCAGAAAAAGGGAGTTCCCCCGGGAGGCAACCCAAAAGGCAACACTTCTGGCTCCGAAGAAGGGGGTTCCCCCAGGCAGCCTCCCGAGGGGCGCCACTTCGGTCTGAGGTAAAGGGAGCTCCCCCGGGCGGCCTCACGAGGGGCGACACTTCAAGAACTGGGGAAGGGGGTTGTCCCGGGCGGCCTTCCGAGGGGCGACTCTTATAGCACCAGGAAGGGGGTTCCCCGGCAGCCTCATGAGGAGCGACTCTTTGGGTACCAGGTAAGGAGGTTCCCCTGGGCGACCTGCAGAGGGGCGACACTTCAGGCACCAGGAAAGGGGGGTCCCACTGGCGGCTTCCCGAAGGGAGACACTTCACGCACTGGGAAAGGGGGATCCCACAGGCCGCCTCCCGCGGGGCGACACTTCGAGCTCAGGGAAAGAGGGATCCCCTGAGCGGCTTTCTGAGGGGCGACACTTTGGGTACCGGGGAAGGGGGTTCCCCCGGACGACTTTTGGAAGTGCAACACTTCATTCACGGGGAAAGGGGGGTTCCCCGGGCGGCCTCCCAAATGGCGACACTTTGGGCACCAGGAAAGGGGTGTGCCCTGGGCAGCCTAGTGGGTGCAACACTTCGGGCACTGGGGAAGGGTTGTCCCCCGGGCGGACGTCCCAGGGGCAACACTTCGGGTACTGGGAAAGGGGAGTTTCACGGGCGGCCTCCCGAGGGGCGACACTTTGTGCACTGGAAAAGGCGGGTCCCCCGGGCGGCCTCCTGAGGGGCAACACTTCGGTACTGGGAAAGAGGGTTCCCCTGGGCAGCCTACAATGGTGCGACAATTCAGGCACAGGGGAAGAGGGTCCCCCGGGCAACCTCTTGAGAGGTGACATTTCGGGCACTGGGAAAGAGGGTTCCCCAGGGTGGCCTCCCGAGCGGCAACACTTTGGGCACCAAAGAGGAGGGTTCCCCCGGGCGGCTTCCTGCGGGGCGACACTTCGAGCTGAGGGAAAGAGGGATCCCTTTGGAAGCCTTCCGAGGCGTGACACTTTGGGCAGCGGGGAAGTGGGTTCCCCTGGGTGGCTTTTCGAAGAGCGACATTTCGTGCACGGGGAAAGGGGGGTCCCCCGGGTGGCCTCCCAAGTAGCGACACTTCGGGCACTGGGAAAGGGGTGGTCCTCTGGGCGGCCTCCCGAGCGGCGACTCTTTGGGCACTGGGAAAGTGGAGTTTCCCGGGCAGCCTAATGTGGTGCGACACGTCAGGCACTTGGGAAGGGGGGTCCACTGGGCGGCCTTCCGAGGTGCGACACTTTGGGCACCGGGAAAGGCGGGTCCCCCGGGCGGCCTCCCGAGGGGTGACACTTCGCTACTGGGAAAGAGGGTTCCCCGTGAGCAGCCAACAGTGGTGCGACACTTCAGGCACTGGGGAAGGGGGGTCCCTCGGGCGGCCTCTTGAGGGGTGACATTTTGGGCACTGGGAAAGAGGGTTCCCCCGGGTGGCCTCCCGCAGGGCGACACTTCGAGCTCAGGGAAAAGGGGATCCCCTGGGCAGCCTTCCGAGGGGCGACACTTCAGTACTGGGAAAGAGGGTTCCTCTGGGAAGCCTACAATGGTGCGACACTTCAGGCACTGGGGAAGGGGGGTCCCCCGGGCAGCCTCTTGAGAGGTGACATTTCTGGCACTGGGAAAGATGGCTCCCCCGGGCGGCCTCCCGAGGGGCGACACTTTGGACACCGGAGAAGAGGGTTCCCCCGGGCGGCCTCCTGTGGGGTGACACTTCGAGCTCAGGGAAAGGGGGATCTCCTGGGAAGCCTTCCAAGGGGCAACACTTTGGGCACTGGGGATGTGGGTTCCCCCAGGTGGCTTTTTGAAGAGCAACACTTCGTGCACGGGGAAAGGGGGGTCCCCCGGGCGGCCTTCCGAGGGGCGACACTTGAAGCACTGGGAAAGGGGAGTTTCCCGGGCAGCCTACTGTGGTGCGACACTTCGGGCACATGGGAAAGGGGGTTTGCTGGGCGGCCTTCTGAGGCGCGACACCTTGGGCACCGGGAAAGGGGGATCCGCTGGGTGGCCTCCCGAGGGACGACACTTTAAGCACCGAAAAAGGCGAGTCCCCCGGGCAGCCTCCCAAGCGGTGACACTTCGGTACTGGGAAAGAGGGTTCCCCTGGGCAGCCTACATTTCTGCGACACTTCAGACACTGGGGAAGGGGGTTCCCCTGGGCGGCCTCCCGAAGGGTAAAACTTTGGGTACCGGGGAATTCGGTTCCCCCGGTCGGCCTTCCGAGGGGCGACACTTCAGGCATTGGGAAATTGGGTTCCCCGGCTGGCCTCCCGAGAGGCAACACTTCAGGCACCGGGAAGGGGTCCCCCGGGCGGCCTCCTGTGGTGCGACACTTTGGGCACCTGGGAAGGGGGGTCGCCAGGGCAGCCTCCCGAGGAGCGACACTACTTGCACCGGGAAAGAGGGTTCCCCCGGGAGGCCTTGGTGGGGCGACACTTTGGGCACCAGGGATGTGGGTTCCCCCTGGCGGCCTCCCTAGAGGCGACACTTTGGGCACCGGGAAAGGGGTTTCCCCCGGGCGGCCTCCCGAGGGGCGACACTTCTGTCTCAGGGAAAGTGGAGTTTCCCGGGCAACCTAATGTTGTGCGACACTTTGGGTACTTGGGAAGGGGGGCCCGCTGGGCGGCCTTCCGAGGTGCGACACTTTGGGCACCGGGAAAGGCGGGTTCCCCAAGCGGCCTCCCGAGGGGCGACACTTCGGTACTGAGAAAGAGGGTTCCCCTGGGAAGCCGACAGTGGTGCGACTCTTCAGGCACTGGGGAAGGGGGGTCCCCTGGGCGGCCTCTTGAGGGGTGACATTTCGGGCACCGGGAAAGAAGGTTCCCCCGGGTGGCCTTCCGCGGGGCGACACTTCGAGCTCAGGGAAAGGGGGATCCCCTGGGAAGCCTTCCGAGGGGCGACACTTTGGGCTCCGGGGAAGGGGTTTCCCTGGGTGGCTTTTCGAAGAGCGACACTTCGTGCACGGGTAAAGAGGGGTCCCCCGGGCGGCCTCCCAAGTGGTGACACTTCGGGCACCGCAAAAGGGGGATCCCCTGGGCAGCCTACTGTGGTACAACACTTCGGGCACTGGGGAAGGGGGGTCTCACGGGCGGCCTCCCGAGGGCCGACACTTCGGTCTCAGGGAAAGGGGGTTCCCGAGGGCGGCCTCCTGAGGGGCATCACTTTGGGCACCGGGAAAGGGGTTTCCCCCGGGCGGTCTCCATAGGGGCAACACTTCGGTCTCAGGGAAAGGGGGGGTCTCTTGTGAGGCCTCCCGAAGGTTGACACTTCGGGCTCAGAAAAAGGGGGTTCCCCTGGGAGGCGTCCCAAAAGGCAAGACTTCTGGCTCCGGAGAAGGGGGTTGCCCTGGGCAGCCTCCCGAGGGGAGCCACTTAGGTCGCAGGGAAAGGGGGCTCCCCTGGGCGGCCTCACGAGAGGCGACAATTCAAGGACTGGGGAAGGGGGTTCACCCAGCCGGCATCTCGAAGGGCGACACTTTGAGAACAGGGGAAGGGGTGTGCCCTGGGCGGCCTGCCGAGGAGCGACACTTCAGGCACCAGGAAAGGGGGGTCCCACTGGCGGCCTCCCAAAGCAAGGCACGTCGCGCACTGGGAAAGGGGGGTCCCACAGGCGGCCTCCCGAGGGGCGACACTTTGGTACTGGGAAAGAGGGTTCCCCTGGGCAGCCTACAATACTGCGATACTTCAGGCACTGGGGAAGGGGGGTCCCCCGGGCAGCCTCTTGAGAGGTGACATTTCGGGCACTGGGAAAGAGGGTTCCCCTGGGTGGCCTCCCGAGGGGTGACACTTTGGGCACCAAAGAGGAGGGTTATCTGGGCGGCCTCCCGCAGGGCGACACTTCGAGCTGAGGGAAAGAGGGATCCGCTGGGAAGCCTTCCGAGGGGTGACACTTTGGGCCCAGGGGAAGTGGGTTCCCCTGGGTGGCTTTTCGAAAAGCGACACTTTGTGCTCGGGGAAAGGGGGGTCCCCCGGGTGGCCTTCTGAGGGGCGACACCTCGGGCACTGGGAAAGGGGGGGTCCCCCGGGCGGCCTCCCGAGGGGCGACACTTCAGGCACTGGGAAAGTGGAGTTTCCCGGACAGCCTAATATGGTGCGACTCTTCGGGCACTTGGGAAGGGGGGTCCGCTGGGCGGCCTTCCGAGGTGCGACACTTTGGGCACCGGGAAAGGCGGGTCCCCGGGGCGGCCTCCCGAGGGGTGACACTTCGGTACTGGGAAAGAAGGTTCCCCTGGGAAGCGGACAGTGGTGCGACAATTCAGGCACTGGGGAAGACGGGTCCCCCGGGCAGCCTCTTGAGGGGTGACATTTTGGGCATCGGGAAAGAGGGTTCCCCCGGTTGGCCTCCCGAGGGGCGACACTTTGGGCACCGGAGAAGAGGGTTCCCCCGGGCGCCCTCCCGCGAAGCGACACTTCAAGCTCAGGGAAAGAGGCATCCCCTGGGAAGCCTTCCGAGGGGCGACACTTTGGGCACCGGGGATGTGGGTTCCCCTGGGTGGCTTTTCGAAGAGCGACACTTCGTGCACGGGGAAAGAGGGGTCCCCCGGGCGGCCTCCCAAGTGGCGACACTTTGGGCACTGGGAAAGTGGAGTTTCCCGGACAGCCTAATGTGGTGCGACTCTTCGGGCACTTGGGAAGGTGGGTCCGCTAGGCGGCCTCCTGAGGGGCGACACTTCGGTACTGGGAAAGAGGGTTCCCCTGGGAAGCCGACAGTGGTGTGACACTTCAGGCACTGGGGAAGAGGGGTCCCCCGGGCGGCCTCTTGAGGGGTGCCATTTTGGGCACTGGGAAAGAGGGTTCCCCCGGGTGGCCTCCCGAGGGGCGACACTTTGGGCACCGGAGAAGAGGGTTCCCCCGGGCGCCCTCCCGCGAAGCGACACTTCAAGCTCAGGTAAAGGGGGATCCCCTGGGAAGCCTTCCGAGGGGCAACACTTTGGGCACAGGGGATGTGGGTTCCCCCGGGCAGCTTTTCGAAGAGCGACACTGCGTGCACGGGGAAAGGAGGGTCCCCCGGGTGGCCTCCCATGTGGCGACACTTCGGGCACCAGGAAAGGGGGTTCCCGCGGGTGGCCTCCCATGTGGCGACACTTCGGGCACCGGGAAAGGGGGATCCCCTGGGCAGCCTACTGTGGTACAACACTTCGGGCACTGGGGAAGTGGAGTCTCACAGGCGGCCTCCCGAGGGGCGACACTTTGGTCTCAGGGAAAGGGGGGTCTCTTGGGAGGCCGCCCGAAGGTTGACACTTCGGGCTCAGAAAAAGGGGGTTCCCCCGGGAGGCGTCCCAAAAGGCAAAACTTCTGGCTCCGGAGAAGGGGGGTTCCCCGGGCGGCCTCCCGAGGGGCACCACTTTGGGCACCGGAGAAGAGGGATCCCCCGGGCGGCCTCTTGCGGGGTGACACTTCAAGCTCAGGGAAAGGGGGATCCCCTGGGAAGCCTTCCGAAGGGTGACACTGGGCACCGTGGATGTGGGTTCCCCCGGGAGGCTTTTTGAAGAGCAACACTTTGTGCACGGGGAAAGGGGGGTCCCCCGGGCGGCCTCCCACGGGGCAACACTTCAGGCACTGGGAAAGGGGAGTTTCCCGGGCAGCCTACTGTTGTGCGACACTTCGGACACTGGGGAAGGGGGTTCCCCTGGGCGGCCTCCCGAAGGGTAAAACTTCGGGTACCGGGGAATGTGGTTCCCCCGGTCAGCCTTTCCAGGGGCGACACTTCAGGCATTGGGAAATAGGGGTCCCCCGGGTGGCCTCTCGAGAGGCTATACTTCAGGCTCCGGGAAGGGGGTCCCCCGGGCGGCCTCCTGTGGTGCGACACTTTGGGCACCTGGGAAGGGGGGTCGCCAGGGCAGCCTCCCGAGGAGCAACACTACTTGCACCGGGAAAGGGGGTTCACACGAGCGGCCTCCCGAGGGGAGACACTTCGGGCACCCAGGGAAGGGGGATCCCCCGGGAGGCCGCCGAGGGGCGACACTTTGGGCACAGGGAAAGTGGAATTTCTTGGCAGCCTAATGTTGTGCGACACTTCGGGCACTTGGGAAGGGGGGTCCGCTGGGCGACCATCCAAGGTGCGACACTTCAGTACTGGGAAAGAGGGTTCCCCTGGGAAGCCGACAGTGGTGCGACTCTTCAGGCACTGGGGAAGGGGGGTCCCCTGGGCGGCCTCATGAGGGGTGACATTTCGGGCACCGGGAAAGAGGGTTCCCCCGGGTGGCCTCCCACAGGGCGACACTTCGGGCTCAGGGAAAGGGGGATCCCCTGGGCAGCCTTCCGAGGGGCGACACTTTGGGCTCCGGGGAAGGGAGTTCCCCCGAGTGGCTTTTCGAAGAGCGACACTTCGTGCACGGGTAAAGGGGGGTCCCCCGGGCGGCCTCCTGAGTGGCGACACTTCGGGCACCGGGAAAGGGGGATCCCCTGGGCAGCCTACTGTGGTACAACACTTCGGGCACTGGGGAAGTGGAGTCTCACGGGTGGCCTCCCGAGGGGCGACACTTCGGTCTCAGGGAAAGGGGGGTCTCTTGGGAGGCCGCCCGAAGGTTGACACTTCGGGCTCAGAAAAAGGGGGTTCCCCCGGGAGGCGTCCCAAAAGGCAAAACTTCTGGCTCCAGAGAAGGGGGTTCCCCCGGGCGGCCTCCCGAGGGGCGCCACTTCGGTCTCAGGGAAAGGGGGCTCCCCTGTGCGGCCTCATGAGGGGCGACACTTCAAGAGCAGGGGAAGGGGGTTTCCCCGGGCGGCCTCCCGAGGGGCGACACTTCAGGCACTGGGGAAGAGGGCTCCCCCTGGCTGCCTCCCGAGGGGCGACGCTTTGGTACAGGGAAAGAGGGTTCCCCTGGGCAGCCTACAATGCTGCGACACTTCAGGCACTGGGGAAGGGGGGTCCCCAGGGCAGCCTCTTGAGAGGTGACTTTTCAGGCACTGGGAAAGAGGGTTCCCCCGGTTGGCCTCTCGAGGGGCGACACTTTGGGCACCAAAGAGAAGGGTTCCCCCAGGCGGCCTCCCGCGGGGCGACACTTCAAGCTCAGGGATAGAGGGATCCCCTGGGAAGCCTTCTGAGGGGCGACACTTTGGGCACCGGGAAAGTGGGTTCCCCCGGGTGGCTTTTAGAAGAGTGACACTTCGTGCACGGGGAAAGCGGGGTCCCCTGGGCGGCCTCCCGAGGGGCAACACTTCGGGCCCTGGGAAAGTGGAGTTTCCCGGACAGCCTAATGTGGTGCAACACTTCAGGCACTGGGGAAGGGTTGTCCCCCGGGCAGAATCCCGAGGGGCAACACTTAGGGCAGTGGGAAAGGGGACGTTTCCTGGGCAGCCTACTGTGGTGCGACACTTCGGGCACTTGGGAAGGAGGGTCCACTGGGCAGCCTTCCGAGGGGCAACACTTTGGGTACCGGGGAAGGGGGTTCCCCTGGGCGGCTTTTCAAAGTGCGACACTTCATGCACGGGGAAAGGGGGGTCCCCCAGACGGCCTCCCAAGTGGCGACACTTCGGACGCCACAAAAGGGGGATCCCCTGGGCAGCCTACTGTGGTACAACACTTCGGGCACTGGGGAACGGGGGTCTCCCGGGCGCCTTCCCAAGGTGCGACACTTAAGGCACCGGGAAAGGGGGTTCCCCAGGGCGGCCTCCCGAAGGGCGACACTTTTGGCATCAGGAAAGGCGTTTCCCCCAGGCGGCCTCCGGAGCGGCGACACTTCGGTCCCAGGGAAAGGGGGCTGCCCCGGGTGGCCTTCCGAGGGGGCAACACTTTAGGCACTGGGAAGGGGGTTCACCCGCGCGGCCTCCCTACGGGCAACACTTCAGGCTTTGGGGAAGGGGGCTCCCCCGGGTGGCCTCCCGACAGGCGACACTTAGGGTACCAGGGAAATGGGTTCCCCTGGGCGGAGTCCCGAAGGGTAACACTTCGGGTACCGGGGAAGGGGGTTCCCCCAAACGGCCTGCCAAGGGGCGACATTTCAGGCACCAGGAAAGGGGGGACCCTTGGCGGCCTCCCGAAGGGAGACACTTCGCACACTGGGAAAGGCGGTTCCCCCGGGCGGCCTCCCGCGGGGCGACACTTTGAGCTCAGGAAAAGGGGTTTCCCCTGGGCAGCCTTCCGAGGGGCGACACTTTGGGTACCGAGAAAGGGAGTTCCCCCGAGAGGCTTTTCAAAGTGCGACACTTCGTGCACGGAGAAAGGGGGGTCCCCTGGGCGTCCTCCCAAGTGGCGACACTTCGGGCACCAGGAAAGGGGGGTCCCCCAGGCAGCCTACTGTGGTGCAACACTTCGGGCACTGGGGAAGGGGGGTCTCCCGGGCGGCCTCCTGTGGGGCGACTCTTCGAGCTCAGAGAAAGGGGGATCCCCTAGGCAGCCTTCCGAGGGGCGAAACTTTGGGCACCGGGGAAGTGGGTTCCCCTGTACGGCTTTTCGAAGAGTGACACTTCATGCACGGGGAAAGGGGGGTCCCCCGGGCGGCCTCCAAGGAGGCGACACTTCGGGCACCGGGAAAAGGGGGTTCCTTAGGGCGGCCTCCCAAGTGGCGACACTTCGGGCACCAGGAAAGGGGGATCCCCTGGGCAACCTACTGTGGTACAAAACTTCGGGCACTGAGGAAGGGGGGTCTCACGGGCGGCCTCCCGAGGGGTGACGCTTTTGGCACCGGGAAAGGGGTTTCCCCCGGGTGGCCTCCCGAGGGGCGCCACTTTGGTCTCGGGGAAAGGGGGCTCTCCTGGGCGGCCTCACGAGAGGCGACAATTCAAGAACTGGGGAAGGGGGTTCACCCGGCCGGCCTCCCGAGGAACGACACTTTGAGAACAGGGGAAGGGGGTTGCTCCGGGCGGCCTCCCAAGGGGCGACACTTCAGGCACTGGGGAAGAGGGCTCCCCCTGGCGGCCTCCCGAGGGGCGACACTTTGGGTACTGGGGAAGGAGGTTCCCCTGGGCGGCCTGCCGAGGGGCGACACTTCAGGCACGAGGAAAGGCGGGTCCCACTGGCGGCCTCCCGAAGGGAGACACTTCACGCACTGGGAAAGGGGCGTCCCACAGGCGGCCTCCTGCGGGGCGACATTTCGAGCTCAGGAAAGGGGGTTCCCCTGGGCGGCCTCCCGAGGGGCGACACTTTGGTACTGGGAAAGAGGGTTCCCCTGGGCAGCCTGCAATGCTCTGACACTTCAGGCACTGGGGAAGGGGGGTCCCCCGGGCAGCCTCTTGAGAGGTGACATTTCGGGCACTGGGAAAGAGGGTTCCCCCGGTTGGCCTCCCGAGGGGCGACAATTTGGGTACCAAAGACGAGGGTTCCCCCGGGCGGCCTCCTGCGGGGCGACACTTCGAGCTCAGGGAAAGAGGGATCCCCTGGAAAGCCTTCCGAGTGGCGACACTTTGGGCACAGGGGAAGTGGGTTCCCCTGGGTGGCTTCTTGAAGAGCAACACTTCGTGCACGGGGAAAGGGGGGTCCCCCGGGCGGCCTCCCAAAGGGAGACACTTCGGTACAGGGAAAGAGGGTTCTCCTGGGCAGCCTACATTTCTGCGACACTTCGGACACTGGGGAAGGGGGTTCCCCTGGGCAGCCTTTTGAGAGGTGACATTTCGGGCACTGGAAAGGGGGTTCCCCCGGGCGGCCTCCCGAGGGGCGACACTTCAGGCACTGGGGAAGGGGGGTCCCCCGGGCAGCCTCTTGAGAGGTGACATTTCGGGCACTGGGAAAGAGGGTTCCCCTCGGTGGCCTCCCGATAGCGAAACTTTGGGCACCAAAGAGGAGGGTTCCCCAGGGCGGCCTCCCGCGGGGCGACACTTCAAGCTCAGGGAAAGGGGGATCCCCTGGGAAGCCTTCTGAGGGGTGACACTGGGCACCGGGGATGTGGGTTCCCCCGGGCAGCTTTTCGAAGAGCGACACTTTGTGCACGGGGAAAGGAGGGTCCCCCGGGTGGCCTCCCATGTTGCGACACTTCAGGCACCAGGAAAGGGGGGTCCCCCGGGCGGCCTCCCGAGGGGCGACACTTCAGCCACTGGGAAAGTGAAGTTTCCCGGACAGCCTAATGTGGTGCGACTCTTCGGGCACTTGGGAAGGGGGGTCCGCTGGGCGGCCTTCCGAGGTGCGACACTTTGGGCACCGGGAAAGGCGGGTCCGCCGGGCGGCCTCCCGAGGGGTAACACTTCGGTACTGGGAAAGAGGCTTCCCCTGGGAAGCCGACAGTGGTGCGACACTTCAGGCACTGGGGAAGGCGGGTCCCCCGGTCGGCCTCTTGAGGGTTGACATTTTGGGCACTGGGAAAGAGGGTTCCCCCGGGTGGCCTCCTGAGGGGCGACACTTTGGGCACCGGAGAAGAGGGTTCCCCCGGGCGGCCTCCTGAGCGGCGACACTTCAGGCACTGGGGAAGGGGGGTCCCCAGGGCAGCCTCTTGAGAGGTGACATTTCGGGCACTGGGAAAGAGGGTTCCCCCGGGTGGCCTCCCGAGGGGCGAAACTTTGGGCAGCAAAGAGGAGGGTTCCCCAGGGCGGTCTCCCGAGCGGCGAAACTTTGGGCACCAAAGAGGAGGGTTCCCCAGGGCGGCCTCCCGCAGGGCGACACTTCAAGCTCAGGGAAAGGGGGATCCCCTGGGAAGCCTTCTGAGGGGTGACACTGGGCACCGGGGATGTGGGTTCCCCCGGACAGCTTTTCGAAGAGCGACACTTCGTGCACGGGGAAAGGGGGGTCCCCCGGGCGGCCTCCCGAGGGGCGACACTTCGGGCACTGGGAAAGTGGAGTTTCCCGGACAGCCTAATGTGGTGCGACTCTTCGGGCACTTGGGAAGGGGGGTCCGCTGGGTGGCCTTCCGAGGTGCGACACTTTGGGAACCAGGAAAGGCGGGTCCCCCAGGCGGCCTCCCGAGGGGTGACACTTCGGCCACTGGGAAAGTGGAGTTTCCCAGACAGACTAATGTGGTGCGACTCTTCGGGCACTTGGGAAGGGGGGTCTGCTGGGCGGCCTTCTGAGGTGCGACACTTTCGGCACCGGGAAAGGCGGGTCCCCCGGGCGGCCTCCCGAGGGGTAACACTTCGGTACTGGGAAAGAGGGTTCCCCTGGGAAGCCGACAGTGGTGCGACACTTCAGGCACTGGGGAAGGCGGGTCCCCCGGTCGGTCTCTTGAGGGGTGACATTTTGGGCACTGGGAAAGAGGGTTCCCCCGGGTGGCCTCTCGAGGGGCGACACTTTGGGCACTGGAGAAGAGGGTTTCCCCGGGCGGCCTCCCGCGGGGCGACACTTCAAGCTCAGGGAAAGGGGGATCCCCTGGCAAGCCTTCCAAGGGGCAACACTTTGGGCATTGGGCATGTGGGTTCCCCCGGGCGGCTTTTCGAAGAGCGACACTGCATGCACGGGGAAACAGGGGTCCCCCGGGCGGCCTACCGAGGGGCGACAGTTCAGGCACTGGGAAAGGGGAGTTTCCCAGGCAGCCTACTGTTGTGCGACACTTCGGGCATATGGGAAAGGGGGTTCGCTAGGCAGTCTCCCGAGGGGCGACACTTTGTGCACCGGAAAAGGTGGGTCCCCTGGGCAGCCTTCCGAAGGGCGACACTTTGGTACAGGGAAAGAGGGTTCCCCTGGGCAGCCTACATTTCTGCGACACTTCGGACACTGGGGAAGGGGGTTCCCCTGGGCGGCCTCCCGAAGGGTAAAACTTCGGGTACCGGGGAATGCGGTTTCCCCAGTCGGCCTTCCGAGGGGCGACACTTCAGTCACCGGGAAAGGGGTCCCCCGGGCGGCCTCCTGTGGTGCGACACTTTGGGCACCTGGGAAGGGGGGTCGCCAGGGCAGCCTCCCGAGGAGCGACACTACTTGCACCGGGAAAGGGGGTTCACACGAGCGGCCTCCCGAGGGGAGACACTTCGGTCTCAGGGAAAGGGGGGTCTCTTGGGAGGCCTCCCGAAGGTTGACACTTCGGGCTCAGAAAAAGGGGGTTCCCCTGGGAGGCGTCCCAAAAGGCAAGACTTCTGGCTCCGGAGAAGGGGGTTCCCCCGGGCGGCCTCCCGAGGGGCGCCACTTTGGTCTAAGGGAAAGGGGGCTCTCCCGGGCGGCCTCATGAGGTGCGACACTTCAAGAACTGGGGAAGGGGATTCACCCGGGTGGCATCCCGAGGGGCGACACTTTGAGAACAGGGGAAAGGGGGTTTCCCCGGGCGGCCTCCTGAGGGGCGACACTTCAGGCACTGAGAAAGAGGGCTCCCCCTGGCGGCCTCCCAAGGGGCGACACTTCAGGTACCGGGAAAGGAGGTTCCCCTGGTTGGCCCGCCAAGGGGCAACACTTCAGGCACCAGGAAAGGGGGGTCCCACTGGTGGCCTCCTGAAGGGAAACACTTCGTGCACTGGGAAAGGGGCGTCCCACAGGCGGCCTCCCGCGGGGTGACACTTCGAGCTCAGAAAAAGGGGGTTCCCCTGGGCGGCCTCCCGAGGGGCGACGCTTTGGTACTGGGAAAGAGGGTTCCCCTGGGCAGCCTACAATGCTGCGACACTTCAGACACTGGGGAAGGGGGGTCCCCCGGGCAGCCTCTTGAGAGGTGACATTTCGGGCACTGGGAAAGAGGGTTCCCCCAGGCGGCCTCCCGAGGGGCGACACTTTGGGCAGCGGAGAAGAGGGTTCCCCCAGGCGGCCTCCCGCGGGGCGACACTTTGAGCTCAGGAAAAGGGGTTTCCCCTGGGAAGCCTTCCGAGGGGCGACACTTTGGGTACCGGGAAAGGGAGTTCCCCCGAGAGGCTTTTCAAAGTGCGACACTTCATGCACAGGGAAAGGGGGGTCCTGCTGGGCACCCTCCCAAGTGGTGACACTTCAGGCACTGGGGAAGGGGGGTCTCCCGGGCGGCCTCCTGAGGGGCAACACTTCGGGCACTGGGAAAGGGGGATCCCCTGGGCAGCCTTCCGAGGAGTGACACTTTGGGAACCAGGGAAGTGGGTTCCCCCGTACGGCTTTTCGAAGAGTGACACTTCGTGCACGGGGAAAGGGCGAGTCCCCCGGGCGGCCTCCCAAGAGGCAACACTTTGGGCACCGGGAAAGGGGTTTCCCCCGGGCGGCCTACCGAGGGGCGACACTTTGGTCGCAGGGAAAGGGGGGTCTCTTGGGAGGCCACCCGAAGGTTGACACTTTGGGCTCAGAAAAAGGGGGTTCCCCTGGGAGGCGTGCCAAGAGGCAACACTTCTGGCTCCAGAGAAGGGGGTTCCCCATGGTGGCCTCCCGAAGGGTGACACTTCTCTTTTAGGGAAAGGAGGCTGCCCTGGGTGGCCTTCCGAGGGCGCGACACTTTGGGCACTGGGAAGGGGGTTCACCCTCGCGGCCTCCCGACAGGCAACACTTCAGGCACTGGAGCAGGGGGCTCCCCCGGGCGGCCTCCCGACGGTCGACATTTCGGGTACTGGGAAGGGGGTTCCCCTGGGTGGAGTCCCGAAGGGTAACACTTCGGGTACCGGGGAAGGGGGTTCCCCCAAACACCCTGCCGAGGGGCGACACTTCAGGCCCCAGGAAAGGGGGGACGCCCTGGCAGCCTCCCGAAGGGAGACCCTTCACGCACTGGGAAAGGCGGGTCCCCCCGGCGGCCTCCCGCGGGGCGACACTTTGAGCTCAGGGAAAGGGGTTTCCCTCGGGTGGCTTTTCAAAGTGTGACACTTTGTTCACGGAGAAAGGGGGGTCCCCTGGGCGCCCTCCCAAGTGGCAACACTTCAGGCACCGGGAAGGGGGGTCCCCCGGGCGGCCTCCCAAGGGGCGACACTTCAGGCACGGGGGAAGGGGGGTTCCCAGAGCGGCCTCCCAAGGGGCGGCATCTCGTGCACAGGGAAAGGGGGGTCCCCCCGGGCGGCCTCTCGAGGGGGCAACACTTCGGGAACCAGGAAATGGGGGTCCCCCGGGGGGCCTCCTTAGCGGCGACAGTTCGGGAACCGGGAAAGGGGGGTCCCCTGGGCAGCCTACTGTGGTGCAACACTTCGGGCACCGGGAAAGGTGGGTCCCCCAGCGGCCTCCTGTGGTGTGACACTTCAGGCACCGGGGAAGGGGGGTCCCCCGGGCGGCCTCCCGAGGGGCGACACTTCGTGCATGGAAAAGGCGGGTACCCCGGGCGACCTCCCAAGGAGCGACACTTCGGTACTGGGAAGGAGGGTTCCCCTGAGAAGCCTACAGTTGTCCGACACTTCGGGCATTGGGGAAGGGGGGTCCCCCGGGCAGCCTCCTGAGGGGTGACATTTTGGGCACCGGGAAAGAGGGTTCCCCCGGGTGGCCTCCCGAGGGGCGACACTTCAGGCACCGGGGAAGGGGGTTCCCCCGGGCAGCCTCCCGAGGGACGACACTTCGGGTACTGGAGAAGAGGGTTCCCCCGGGCGACATCCCGAGGGGTGACACTTCGAGCACCAGGCAAGGGGGTTCTCCCGGGCGGCATCACAAGGGGCGACACTTCGGGCACTGGGGAAGGGTGTTGCCCCGGGCGGCCTCCTGATGGGTGACATTTCGGTCTCAGAGAAAGGGGGCTCCCCCCAGCGGCCTCCCGAGGGGCAATACTTCAGGCACTGGGGATGAGGGCTCCCCTGGGCGGCCTCCCGAGGGGCGACACTTCAGGCACTGGGGAAAGAGGGTCCCCCTGGCGGCCTCCCGAGGGGCGACAGGTCGGGCACCAGGAAAGGGGGTTCCCTCTGGCGGCCTCCCCGGGGGCAACATTTCAGGTACTGGGAAAGAGGGTTGCCTTGGGCGGCCACCCGAAGGGTAACACTTCGGGTACCAGGGAAGGGGCTTCCCCCGGTCGGCCTCCCAAGGGATGACACTTCAGGCACCAGGGAAGGGGGTTCCCCGAGTCGGCCTCCCGAAGTGCGAAATTTTGGGCACCGGGGGTCCCCAAGCGGGGTTCCTGAGGGCCGACATTTTGGGCACTGGGGGTCCCCAAGGGGGGTTCCCGAGGGCCGACATTTTGGGCACCGGAGGTCCCCAAGGGGGGTTCCCGAGGGCCGACATTTTGGGCACCGGGGGTCCCCAAAGGGGGTTCCAGAGGGCCGACATTTTGGGCACCGAGGGTCCCCAAGGGGGGTTTCCGAGGGCCAACATTTTTGGCACCAGGGGTCCCCAATAGGGGTTTTTGGGGGGGCGACATTTCAGGCACGCAAGGGGTTCCCCGGCAGGGGGTCCCGGGGGGCGACATTTCGGGCACCAGAAGGAGGGATCCCAGGCGGGAGCTCCCGAGGCGTGACATTTCGGGCACCGGGCGCCGGGGGGTCCCTGGCAAACGCTCCCAGGGGGCAGCATTTCGGGCACCGTGAGGTGGGGTCCCCGGCAGGAACTCCGGGGGGCGACATGTCGGGTACTGGGGTGGGAGAGTGCCTGGGGACCCCAAGGCGGGGCTGGCCGAGGGGCAACGCCACGGGCGCCGGGGGTCCCCAGGGTGGGGCTGGCCGAGGGGCGGCGCCTCGGGCGCCGAGGGTCCCCAAGGCGGGCCTGGACGAGGGGCAGAGCCTCGGGCACCCGGGCTCCCCAAGGCGGGGCTGGCCGAGGGGCGGCGCTTCGGGCGCCGGGGATCCCCAAGGCGAGGATGGCCGAGGGGCGGAGCCTCGGGCGCCGGGGGTCCCCAAGGTGGGGCTGGCCGAGGGGCGGAGCCTCGGGCGGCATGGGTTTCCAAGGAGGGGCTGGCCGAGAGGCGACGCCTCAAATGTCGGGGGTCCCCAAGAGGGGGTTGCCGAAGGGCAAGCTCTCGGGCGCCGGGGTTCCCAAAGGGGGGTTGCCGAGGAGCAACGCCACGGCCGCTGGGGTTCCCAAAGGGGGGGTTGCCGAGCGGCAAGCCCTTGGGCGCCGGGGGTCCTCAAGGAGGGGTTGCCGAGGGGCGTCGCCTTGGGCATCGGGGGTGCTAAAGGGTGGGTTGCCGAGAGGCGACGCCTTCGGCGCCGGGGGTCCCCGAGGCGTGGTTGCCATGGGGCGACGCCTTGGGCGTTGAAGGTCCCCAGTGGGCGGCGGCAAGGGCAAAGCCTCAAGCACTGGGGGTCCCCAAGCGGGGGTTGCCCAGGGGCGGCGTCTCGGGCGCCATAGGTCCCTAAGGGAGGGTTGCCGAGCAGCGAGCCCTTGGGCGCCGGGGGTCCTCAAGGAGGGGTTGCCGAGGGGCGTCGCCTTGGGCGCCGGGGGTGCCAAAGGGAGGGTTGCCGAGCGGCGACGCCTTCGACGCAGGGGGTCCCCGAGGCGTGGTTGCCATGGGGCGACACCTTGGGCGTCGGAGGTCCCCAATGGGCGGCGGCAGGGGCAAAGCCTCGGGTACCGGGGGTCCCCAAAGGGGGGTTGCCAAAGGGGCGGCGTCTCGGGCGTCATAGGTCCCTAAGGGGGGGTTGCCGAGGGGAGGCGCCTCAGGCGCCGGGGGGTCCCCAAGGGGTGGTTGCCGAGGGGCGATGCCTTGGGCGCCATGGTTCCCCAAGGTGGGGTTACAGAAGGGCGGCGCCTCGGGGGCCGAGGGTCCGCGAGGAGGGGGTTGCTGAGCGGACACGCCTCAGGCGCCGAGAGTCCCCAAGGTGGGGTTGCTCAGGGGCGAGACCTCGAGCGCCAAGGGGTTCCCAAGGGAGGGTTGCCGAGGGGCAACGCCTCGGGCGCCAGGGGTCCAAAAGGGAAGGTTGTTGAGGGGCAATGCCTCGGGTGCCGCGAGTCCCCAAGAGGGTTTGCCGAGGGTCGACGCCTCGGGCGCCGGGGGACGCTCAAGGGGTGGTTGTTGAGGGGCGACGCCTCGGGCGCCTTGGTTCCCCAAGGTGGGGTTACAGAAGGGCGACGCCTCCAGGGCCGAGGGTCCGCGAGGAGAGGGATGCTGAGCGGACACGCCTCAGGCGCCGAGAGTCCCCAAGGTGGGGTTGCTCAGGGGCGACACATCGAGCGCCAGGGGTTCCCAAGGGAGGGTTGCCGAGGGGCGGCGCCTCGGGCGGCCGGGGGTCCCCAAGGCAGGGCTGCCGAGGGGCAGCGCCACAGGCACTGAGGGTCCCCAAGGCGGGCCTGGCCGAGGGGCGGAGCCTCAGGCGCCGGGGGTCCCCAAGGCGGGGCTGGCTTAGGGGCGGCACCTCGGGAGCTGGGGTCCCAAAAGGGGGGTTGCCGAGGGGCAAGATCTCAGGCGCCGAGGGTCCCCAAGAGGGGGTTGTCGAGGAAGGAGCAAAGCCACGGGCGCCAGGGGGTCCCAAAAAGGGGGGTTGCCGAAGGGCGACGCATCAGGCGCCGGGAGTTCCAAAGGGGAGGTTGCCGAGGGGCGTCGCCTCGGGCTTCAGGGGTCCCAAAGGGTGGGTTGCCGAGCGGCGACGCCTCCGGCATGGGGGTCCCCGAAACGTTGTTGCCGTGGGGCGACGCCTCGGGCGCCAGTGGTCCCAAAAGGGGGGGCTGCCGAGTGTGGGTGCTTTGGGTGCCGAGGGTCCCCAAAGGGGGGCTGGCCGAGGGTCGGTGCCTCGGGCGCCGAGAGTCCCCAAAATGGGGTTGCTGAGGCACATCACTCGGGCGCCGGGGGTCCCAAAAAGGGCGGTGCCTCGGGCGCCAGGTTTCCCCAAGAGGGGGCTGTCAAGGGGCGACACCTCAAGTGCCGGGGGTCCCTAAGGGGGGGCTTTCCGAGGGGCGACACTTTGAACGCCGTGGGTCCCCAAATGGGGGGTTGCTGAGGATCGACACCTCGGGCGCCGGGGCTCTCCAAGGGGGTATTGCCGAGGTGCAACACCTCGGGCTCCAATGCTCCCCAAAGCAGGGTTGCCGAGAGGCGACACCTCGGGCGCCGGGGGTCCCCAAATGGGGGGTTACCGAAGGGCGAGCCCTCGGGCCCCGGGGTTCCCTAGGGGGGGTTTCCGAGGGGCGACACATCGGTCGCCGGGATTCCCCAAGGGGAGGTTGCCAAGGGGTGATGCCTCAGGCGCTGGGGCTGCCAAAGGGGGGGTTGCCGAGGGGCGTCACCTCGGGCACCAGGAGTCACCGGGCTGAGGTTGCCGAGGGGCGACAGCTCGGGCACCGGGGATCTCCAAGGGAGGGTTGCCGAGGGGCGACACCTCAGGCGCCAGGGCTCCCCTTAGGAGGGTTCCGAGGGGCGACACCTCGGGCGCTGGGGGTCCCCAAGGGGGTGATCCCGAAGAACGACACTTCCGGCGCCTCAGGTCCTCAAGGGGGGGTTTCTGCTGGGCAACACCTTGGGCTCCAGGGATCCCAAAGAGGGGGTCCGAGGGGCGACACGTTGGGCGCCGGGGGTCCCCAAAGGGGGTTGCCGAGGGCCGAGCCCTCAGGCCCTGGTTTTCCCCAAGGGGGAGTTTGCCGATGGGCGAGCCCTCGGTCGTCGGGGGTCCCCAGGGCAGACCTGGCCGAGGGGCCTAGCCTCGGGCGCCGGGGATCCCCAATGCGGGGATGGCCGAGGGGCAGCGCCCCGGGTGTTGGGGGTCCCCAAAAAGGGGCTGGCCGATGGCTGGCGCCACGGGCACCGAGGGTCCCCAAGGCGGGCCTGGCCGAGGAGCAAGCTCTCGGCTGCCGGGGGTCTCCAAGGCGGGGCTGGCCAAGGGGCGACGCCTCGGGCGCCGAGAGTCCCCAAGGGGGGGTTTCCGAGGGGCGAGATCTCGGGCGCCGGGCGTCCCCAAGAGGGGGTTGCCGAGGAGCAAAGCCTCGGTCGCCGGGGCTCCCCAAGGGGCGGTTGCCGAGGGGCGTCATTTCGGTCGCCGCTGGATCCCAAGAGGGGGTGTCTGAGGGCCGTCACCTCGGGCGCCAAAAGTCACCGGGCTGAGGTTGCCAAGAGACGACACCTCGGGCGCCGGGGCTCTCCAAGGGGGTATTGCCGAGGTGCGACAATACCCAAGGCAGGGTTGCCGAGAGGCGACTACTCGGGCGCCAGGGTTCCCCAAACGGGGGGTTGCCGAGGGGCGAGCCCTCGTGCGCTGGGGGTCCCCCAGGAGGGTTTCCGAAGGGCGACACATCGGTCGCCGGGACTCCCCAAGGGGAGGTTGCCGAGGGGCGACGCCTTGGGCGCTGGGGCTGTCAAAGGGGGGGTTGCCGAGGGGCGTCACCTCGGGCGCCAGGAGTCACCGGGCTGTGGTTGCCGAGGGGCGACGACTCGGGCGCCGGGGTTCTCCAAGGAGGGGTTTCCGAGGGGCGACGCCTCGGGCGCCGGGGTTCCCCAAGAGGGTGTTCCCGAGGGGCAAAGTTTCGGGCGCCTCAGGTCCCCAAGGGGGGGTTTCCGCTGGGCAACACCACGGGCGCCAGGGATCCCAAAGAGGAGGGAAGAGGGGCGACACCTCGGGCGCCGGGGGTCCCCAAAGAAGGTTGTCGAGGGCCGAGCCCTCGGGCCCTGGCTTTCCCAAAAGGGGAGTTTGCCGATGGGCGAGCCTTTGGTCGTCGGGGGTCCCCAAGGCGGGCCTTGCCGAGGGGCGGAGCCTCGGGCGCCAAGGGTCCCCTAGGCGGGGCTGGCCGAGGGGCGGAGACTCGGGCGCCGGGGGTCCTTGAGGCGGGCCTGGCCGAGGGGCGGAGCCTCGGTCGTCGGGGGTCCTCAAGGCGGGGCTGGCCGAGGGGCGGCGCCCCGGGCGACGGGGGTCCCCATGGGCGGGGATGGCCGAGGGGCGGCGCCTCGGGCGCCGGAAGTCCCCAAGGCGGGGCTGGCCGAAGGGCGGAGGCTCGGGCGCCAAGGGTCCCCAAGGTGGGGCCTGGCCGAGGGGCGGAGCCTCGGGCGCTAAGGGTCCCCAAGGCGGGGCTGGCCGAGGGGCGGAGCCTCGGGCGCCGGGGGTCCCCAAGGCGGGGCAGGCCGATGGGCGGCGCCTCGGGCGCCGGGGGTCCCCAAAAAGGGGCTCCCGAGAGGCGGCGCCTCGGACGCCTCGGGTCCCCAAGGCGGGGCTGGCCGAGGGGCGGAGCCTCGGGCGCCGGGGGTCCCCAAGGTGGGGCTGGCTTAGGGGCGGAGCCTCGGGCGCCGGGGGTCCCCAAGGTGGGGCCTGGCCGAGGGGCGGAGCCTCGGGCGCTAAGTGTCCCCAAGGCGGGGCTGGCCGAGGGGCGGAGCCTCGGGCGCCGAGGGTCTCCAAGGCGGGCCTGGCCGAGGGGCGGAGCCTCGGGCGCCAAGGGTTCCCAAGGCAGGTCTGGCCGAGGGGCGGCGCCTCAGGCGCTAAGGGTCCCCAAGGCGGGGCTGGCCGATGGGCGGCGCCTCAGGCGCCGGGAGTCCCCAAAAAGGGGCTCCCGAGGGGCGGCGCCTCGGACGCCTCGGGTCCCCAAGGCGGGCCTGGCCGACGGGCGGAGCCTCGGGCGTCAGGGGTCCCCAAGGCAGGGCTGGCTGAGGGGCGGCACCATGGGCGTCGCGGGTTCCCAAGGCGAGGCTGGCCGAGGGGTGGCGCCTCAGGTGCCGGGGGTCCCCAAGGAGGGGTTGCCGAATGGGGGGGCGCCTCGGTCGCGAGGGTCCCCAAAGTGGGGGGTTTCCGAGAGGGGGACGCCTCAGACATTTTGGGCACCGGGGGTCCCCAAGGGGGGTTCCCGAGGGCCGACATTTTGGGCGCCGGGGGTCCCCAAGGGGGGTTCCCGAGGGTCGACATTTTGGGCACCGGGGGTTCCCCAAGGGGGGTTCCGGAGGGACGAAATTTTGGGCACCGGGGGTCCCCCAAGGGGGGTTCCCGAGGGGCAACATTTTTGGCACCGTGGGTCTCCAAGAGGGTTCTCCGAGGTACGAACTTTTGGGCACCGGGGGTCCCCAAGTCGGGCTCCCGAGGAACATTTTGAGCACCGGGGAACCCCAAGGGAGGTTCCCAAGGGACGACGTTTTGGGCATTCGGGTCCCCAAAGGGAGGTTCCCGAGGGCCCACATTTTTGGCACCGGGGCTCCCCAATAGGTGTTTTCGGGAGGGCGACATTTCGGGCACGCAGGTGGGGTCCCCGGGTGGGGCTCCCGAGGGGCGACATTTCGGGCACCGGGTGCCGGGGTGTCCCCGGCGGGGGCTCCCGGGGGGGCTCCATTTCAGGCAAGGGGGGCGGGGGTTCCCAGCGGGCGCTTCGAAAGGGCGGCATCTTGGGCACCGTGAGGTGGGGTCCCCGGTGAGAACTCCGGGGGGCGACATGTCAGGCACCGGGGTGAGGGAGCCCCTAGGGTCCCCAAGGCGGGATTGCTGAGGGGCGATGCCACGGGCACCAGAGATCCCCAGGGCGGGGCTGGCCGAGGGGAGGCGCTTTGGGTGCCGGGGGTCCCCAGGGCGAGACTGGCCGAGAGACGGTGCCTCGGGCGCCGGGCGTCCCAAGGGCGGGGCTGGCCGAGGGGCGGCACCTCGGGCGCCGGGGCTCCCCAAGGGGTGGGTTGCCGACGGGTGACACCTCGGGCTCCGGGACTCTCCAAGGCGGGGTTGCCGAGGGGCGACACCTCGGGCGCCGGGGGTCCCCAAAGGGGGGTTGCCGAGGGGCGAGCCCTCAGGCCCTGGTTGTCCCAAAAGGGGAGTTTGCCGAGGGGCGAGCCCTCGGTCGTCAGGGATCCCCAATAGGGGGGTTGCCGAGAGGCGACACCTCGGTCGCTGGGGCACCCCAGTGGGGGTTTCCCGAGGGGCGACGCCTTGGGCGCCGGGGTTCCCCAAGAGGGGGCCGTCAAATGGCGACACCTCGGGTGCCAGAGGTCCCTAAGGGGGGGCTTGCCGAGGGGTGACACTTTGAATGCCGTGGGTCCCCAAATGGGGGGTTGCTGAGGATCGACACCTCGGTCTCCGAGGGTCCCCAAGGGGGGATTTTCGAGGGGCGACGCCTCGGGCGCCGGGGCTCCCCATGGGGGGATGCCGAGGGGCGGAGCCTCAGGCGCCAAAAGTCCCCAAAGCGGGCCTGGCCGAGGGGCGGAGCCTCGGGCGTCGAGGGTCCCCAAGGTGGGCCTGGCCGAGGGGCGGAGCCTCGGGCGCCGGGGGTCCCTAAGGCGGCCCTGGCCGAGGGGCGGCGCCTCGGGCGCTTGGGGTCCCTAGGGCGGGCCTGGCCGATGGGCGGCGCCTCGGGCGCCGTGGGTCCACGAGGCGGGGCTGGCCGAGGGGCGGAGTCTCGGGCGCCATGGGTCCCCAAGTCGAAGCTGGCCGAGAGGCGGCGCCTCGGGCGCCGGCGGTACCCAAGGGGGGGTTGCCGAGGGGCGAGCTCTTGGGCGCCGAGGGTCCCCGAAGGTTGGTTGCCGTGGGGCGACGACTCGGGCGTCAAAGGTCCCCAATGTGCGCCAGCCATGGGGCAAAGCCTCGGGCGCCGCGGGTCCCCAAGGGGGGGTTCCGAGGGGCGGAGCCTCGGGCGCCGTAGGTCCCTAAGGGGGGGTTGCCGAGGGGAGGCGCCTCGGGCGCCAGGGGTCCCCGAAGGGGGGGTTGCCGAGGGACGACATTTCGGGCAGCGGGTTCCCCAAGAAGGATTCCCGAGAGACGACATTTTGGGCTCTGGTGCACCCCAAGGGGGAGTTGCCGAGAGTCGACGCCTCGGGCGCCGGGTGTCCCCAAAAAGGGGTTGCCGAGGGGTGAAGACTCGGGCGCCTGGGGACCCCAAGGCGGGGCTGGCCAAAGGGGGGCGGAGCCTCGGGCGCCGAGGGTCCCCAAGGCAGGCCTGGCCGAGGGGCGGAGCCTCGGGCGCCAAGGGTCCCCAAGACGGGCCTGGCCGAGGGGCGGAGCCTCGGGAGCGGTGGGTCCCCAAGGCGGGGCTGGCCGAGGGGCGGAGCCTCGGGCGCCGGGGGTCCCCAAGGCGGGGCTGGCTTAGGGGCGGCGCCTCGGGCGCCGGTGGTCCCCAAAGGGGGGTTGCCGAGGGGCGAGATTTTGGGCACCGGGGGTCCCCAAGAGGGGGTTGCCGAGGAGCGACGCCACATGCCCCGGGGGGCACAAAAGGGGGGGTTGCCGAGGGGCGACGCATCGGGCGCTGGGAGTTACAAAGGGGGGGTTACCGACGGGCGTCGTTTCGGGCTTCGGAGGTCCCAAAGGGTGGGTTGCCGAGCGGCGACGCCTCCGGCGCTGGGGGTCCCTGAGGCGTTGTTGCCGTGGGGCGACGCCTCGGGCGCCGGCGGTCCCAAAAGGGGGGGCTGGCCGAGTGTGGGCGCTTTGGGTGCCGAGCGTCCTTAAAAGGGGGCTTGCCGAGGGGTGGCGCCATGGGCGTCGCGGATTCCCAAAGCGGGGCTAGCCGAGGGGCGGCGCCTCGGGCGCCGTGGGTCCCCAAAGGGGGTTGCCGAGGGCCGAGCCCTCAGGCCATGGTTTTCCCCAAGGGGGAGTTTGCCGATGGGCGACACCTCGGTCGTCGGGGGTCCCCAAAACGGGGCTGGCCGATGGGCGGCGCCTCGGGCGCCTCGGGTCGCCATGGGCGGGGATGGCCGAGGGGCGGCGCCTCGGGCGCCGGAAGTCCCCAAGGCGGGGCTGGCCGAAGGGCGGAGCCTCGGGCGCCGAGGGACCCCAAGGCGGGGCTGGCCGAAGGGCGGAGCCTCGGGCGCCGAGGGTCCCCAAGGCGGGCCTGGCCGAGGGGCGGAGCCTCGGGCGCCGAGGGTCCCCAAGGCGGGCCTGGCCGAGGGGCGGCGCCTCGGGCGCCGGGGGTCCCCAAGGAGGGGTTTTCGCTGGGCAACACCTCGGGCGCCGGAGATCCCAAAGAGGGGGTCCGAGGGGCGACACCTCGGGCGCCGGTGGCCCCCAAGGGGGGTTCCCGACGGACGACATTTTGGGCACCTGGGGGTCCCCAAGGGGGGTTCTCGAGAGACGACATTTTGGGCGCCGGGGGTCCCCAAGGGGGGTTCCCGAGGGACGACATTTTGGGCACCGGGGGTCCCCAAGGGGGGTTCCCGACGGACGACATTTTGGGCACCGGGGGTCCCCAAAGGGGGGTTCCCGAGGGCCCACATTTTTGGCACCGGGGCTCCCCAATAGGTGTTTTCGGGAGGGCGACATTTCGGGCACGCAGGTGGGGTCCCCGGGTGGGGCTCCCGAGGGGCGACATTTCGGGCACCGGGCGCCGGGAGGTCCCCGGCGGGGGCTCCCGGGGGGCCTGCATTTCAGGCAACGGGGGCAGGGGTTCCCGGCGGGCGCTCCCAGAGGGCGGCATCTTGGGCACCTTGAGGTGGGGTCCCCGGTGGGAACTCCGGGGGGCGACATGTCAGGCACCGGGGTGAGGGAGTCCCTGGGGTCCCCAAGGCGGAATTGCCGAGGGGCGACGCCACGGCAACCGGGACTCCCCAGGGCGGGGCTGGCCGAGGGGCGGCGCCTCGGGCGCCTCGGGTCCCCAAGGTGGGCCTGGCCGAGGGGCGGAGCCTCGGGCGCCAAGGGTCCCCAAGGCGGGGCTGGCCGAGGGGCGGAGCCTCGGGCGCCGGGGGTCCCTAAGGCGGCCCTGGCCGAGGGGCGGCGCCTCGGGCGCCTGGGGTCCCCGAAGCGGGGCTGGCCGATGGGCGGAGCCTCGGGCGCCGTGGGTCCACAAGGCAGGCCTGGCCGAGGGGCGGAGCCTCGGGCGCCATGGGTCCCCAAGTCGAAGCTGGCTGAGAGGCGGCGCCTCGGGCGCCGGCGGTACCCAAGGGGGGGTTGCCGAGGGGCGAGCTCTTGGGCGCCGAGGGTCCCCGAAGGTTGGTTGCCGTGGGGCGACGACTTGGGCGTCAAAGGTCCCCAATGTGCGCCAGCCATGGGGCAAAGCCTCGGGCGCCGGGGGTCTCCAAGGGGGGGTTCCGAGGGGCGGAGCCTCGGGCGCCGTAGGTCCCTAAGGGCGGGTTGCCGAGGGGAGGCGCCTCGGGCGCCAGGGGTCCCCGAAGGAGGGGTTGCCGAGGGACGACATTTCGGGCAGCGGGTTCCCCAAGAAGGATTCCCGAGGGACGACATTTTGGGCACTGGTGCACCCCAAGGGGGAGTTGCCGAGGGTCGACGCCTCGGGTCCCCAAAAGGGGGTTGCCGAGGGGCGAAGACTCGGGCGCCAAGGGTCCCCAAGGCGGGGCTGGCCGAGGGGCGGAGCCTCGGGCGCCGAAGGTCCCCAGGGCAGGCCTGGCCGAGGGGCGGAGCCTCGGGCGCCGGGGGTCCCCAAGGCGGGGCTGGCCGATGGGTGGCGCCCCGGGCGCCGGGGTTCCCCAAGGCGGGGCTGGCCGAGGGACGGAGCCTCGAATGCCGGGGGTCCCGAAGGCGGGGCTGGCCGTTGGGCGGCGCCTCGGGCGTCGGGAGTCCCAAAGACGGGGCTGCCGAGGGGCGGAGCCTCGGGCGCCTCGGGTCCCCAAGGCAGGGCTGGCCGAGGGGCGGAGCCTCGGGCGCCGGGGGTCCCCAAGGCGGGGCTGGCTTAGGGGCGGCGCCTCGGGCGCCGGTGGTCCCCAAAGGGGGGTTGCCGAGGGGCGAGATTTTGGGCACCGGGGGTCCCCAAGAGAGGGTTGCCGAGGAGCGACGCGACAGGCCCCGGGGGGCCCAAAAGGGGGGGTTGCCAAGGGGCGACGCATCGGGCGCTGGGAGTTACAAAGGGGGGTTGCCGACGGGCGTCGTTTTGGGCTTCGGGGGTCCCAAAGGGTGGGTTGCCGAGCGGCGACGCCTCCGGCGCTGGGGGTCCCTGAGGCGTTGTTGCCGTGGGGCGGCTCCTCGGGCGTCAGGGGTCCCCAAGGGGGGCTGGTCGAGGGGCGGCGCCATGGGCGTCGCAAATTCTCAAAGCGGGGCTAGCCGAGGGGCGGCGCCTCGGGCGCCGGGGGTCCCCAAGGAGGGGTTTTCGCTGGGCAACACCTCGGGCGCCAGGGATCCCAAAGAGGGGGTCCGAGGGGCGACACCTCGGGCGCCGGGGGTCCCCAAGGGGGGTTGCCGAGGGCCGAGCCCTCAGGCCCTGGTTTTCCCCAAGGGGGAGTTTGCCGATGGGCGAGACCTCGGTCGTCCGGGGTCCCGAAGACGGGGCTGGCCGATGGGCGGCGCCTCGGGCGCCTCGGGTCGCCATGGGCGAGGATGGCCGAGGGGCGGCGCCTCGGGCGCCGGAAGTCCCCAAGGCGGGGCTTGCCGAAGGGCGGAGCCTCGGGCGCCGAGGGTCCCCAAGGTGGGCCTGGCCGAGGGGCGGAGCCTTGGGCGCCGAGGGTCCCCAAGGCGAGTCTGGCCGAGGGGCGGAGCCTCGGGCGCCAGGGGTTCCCAAGGCGGGCCTGGCTGAGGGGCGGAGCCTCGGGCGCCGAGGGTCCCGAAAGCGGGGCTGGCCGAGGGGCGGAGCCTCGAGCGCCGGGGGTCTCCAAGGCGGAGCTGGCCGAGGGGCGGAGCCTCCGGCGCCGGGGGTCCACAAGGCGGGCCTGGCCGAGGGGCGGAGCTTCGGGCGCCATGGGTCCCGAAGTCGAAGCTGGCCGAGAGGCGGCGCCTCGGGCGCCGGCGGTACCCAAGGGGGGTTGCCGAGGGGCGAACTCTTGGGCGCCGAGGGTCCCCGAAGGTTGGTTGCCGTGGGGCGACGACTCGGGCGTCAAAGGTCCCCAATGTGCGCCAGCCATGGGGCAAAGCCTCGGGTGCCGGGGGTCCCCAAGGGGGGGGTTCCGAGGGGCGGAGCCTCGGGCGCCGTAGGTCCCTAAGGGGGGGTTGCCGAGGGGAGGCGCCTCGGGCGCCAGGGGTCCCCGAAGGGGGGGTTGCCGAGGGACGACATTTCGGGCAGCGGGTTCCCCAAGAAGGATTCCCGAGGGACGACATTTTGGGCACTGGTGCACCCCAAGGGGGAGTTGCCGAGGGTCGACGCCTCGGGCGCCGGGGGTCCCCAAAAGGGGGTTGCCGAGGGGCGAAGACTCGGGCGCCGGGGGACCCCAAGGCGGGGCTGGCCGAGGGGCGGAGCCTCGAGCGCCGAGGGTCCCCAAGGCGGGCCTGGCCGAGGGGCGGAGCCTCGGGTGCCAAGGGTCCCCAAGGCGGGCCTGGCCGAGGGGCGGAGCCTCGGGAGCCGAGGGTCCCCAAGGCGGGGCTGGCCGAGGGGCGGAGCCTCGGGCGCCTGGGGTCTTCGAGGCGGGGCTGGCCGAGGGGCGGAGCCTCGAATGCCGGGGGTCCCCAAGGCGGGGCTGGCCGAGGGGCGGAGCCTCGGGCGCTGAAGGTCCCCAGGGCAGGCCTGGCCGAGGGGCGGAGCCTCGGGCGCCGGGGGTCCCCAAGGCGGGCCTGGCCGATGGGTGGCGTCCTGGGCCCCGGGGTTCCCCAAGGCGGGGCTGGCCGAGGGGCGGAGCCTCGAATGCCGGGGGTCCCGAAGGCGGGGCTGGCCGTTGGGCGGCGCCTCGGGCGTCGGGAGTCCCAAAGACGGGGCTGCCGAGGGGCGGCGCCTCGGGTCCCCAAGGCGGGGCTGGCCGAGGGGCGGAGCCTCGGGCGCCGGGGGTCCCCAAGGCGGGGCTGGCTTAGGGGCGGCGCCTCGGGCGCCGGTGGTCCCCAAAGGGAGGTTGCCGAGGGGCGACGCCACAGGCCCCGGGGGGCCCAGAAGGGGGGGTTGCCGAGCGGCGACGCCTCCGGCGCTGGGGGTCCCTGAGGCGTTGTTGCCGTGGGGCGACGCCTCGGGCGCCGGCGGTCCCAAAAGGGGGGGCTGGCCGAGTGTGGGCGCTTTGGGTGCCGAGCGTCCCCAAAAAGGGGCTGGCCGAGGGGCGGCGCCATGGGCGTCGCGGATTCCCAAGGCGGGGCTAGCCGAGGGGCGGCGCCTCGGGTGCCGGGGGTCCCCAAGGAGGGGTTTTCGCTGGGCAACACCTCGGGCGCCGGGGATCCCAAAGAGGGGATCCGAGGGGCGACACTTCGGGCGCCGGGGGTCCCCAAGGGGGGTTGCCGAGGGCCGAGCCCTCAGGCCCTGGTTTTCCCCAAGGGGGAGTTTGCCGATGGGCGAGACCTCGGTCGTCGGGGGTCCCCAAGGCGGGGCTGGCCGATGGGCGGCGCCTCGGGCAACTCGGGTCGCCATGGGCGGGGATGGCCGAGGGGCGGCGCCTCGGGCGCCGGAAGTCGCCAAGGCGGGGCTGGCCGAAGGGCGGAGCCTCGGGCGCCATGGGTCCCCAAAACGGGGCTGGACGAGGGGCGGAGCCTCGGGCGCCAGGGGTTCCCAAGGCGGGCCTGGCCGAGGGGCGGAGCCTCGGGCGCCGAGGGTCCCCGAAGGTTGGTTGCCGTGGGGCGACGACTCGGGCGTCAAAGGTCCCAAATGTGCGCCAGCCATGGGGCAAAGCCTCGGGCGCCGGGGGTTCCCAAGGGGGGGTTCCGAGGGGCGGAGCCTCGGGCGCCGTAGGTCCCTAAGGGGGGATTGCCGAGGGGAGGCGCCTCGGGCGCCAGGGGTCCCCGAAGGGGGGGTTGCCGAGGGACGACATTTCGGGCAGCGGGTTCCCCAAGAAGGATTCCCGAGGGACGAAATTTTGGGCACTGGTGCACCCCAAGGGGGAGTTGCCGAGGGTCGACGCCTCGGGCGCCGGGGGTCCCCAAAAGGGGGTTGCCGAGGGGCGAAGACTCGGGCGCCGGGGGACCCCAAGGCGGGGCTGGCCGAGGGGCGGCGCCTCGAGCGCCGAGGGTCCCCAAGACGGGGCTGGCCGAGGGGCGGAGCCTCGGGCGCCGAGGGTCCCCAAGGCGGGCCTGGGCGAGGGGCGGAGCCTCGGGCGCCAAGGGTCCCCAAGGCGGGCCTGGCCGAGGGGCGGAGCCTCGGGAGCCGAAGGTCCCCAAGGCGGGGCTGGCCGAGGGGCGGAGCCTCGGGCGCCTGGGGTCCCCAAGGCGGGGCTGGCCGAGGGGCGGAGCCTCGAATGCCGGAGGTCCCCAAGGCGGGGCTGGCCGAGGGGCGGAGCCTCGGGCGCCGAAGGTCCCCATGGCAGGCCTGGCCGAGGGGCGGAGCCTCGGGCGCCGGGGCTCCCCAAGGCGGGCTAGGCCGATGGGTGGCGTCCCGGGCGCCGGGGTTCCCCAAGGCGGGGCTGGCCGAGGGGCGGAGCCTCGAATGCCGGGGGTCCCCAAGGCGGGGCTGGCCGTTGGGCGGCGCCTCGGGCGTCGGGAGTCCCAAAGACGGGGCTGCCGAGGGGCGGCGCCTCGGGTCCCCAAGGCGGGGCTGGCCGAGGGGCGGAGCCTCGGGCGCCGGTGGTCCCCAAAGGGAGGTTGCCGAGGGGCGAGATTTTGGGCACCGGGGGTCCCCAAGAGGGGGTTGCCGAGGAGCGACGCCACAGGCCCCGGGGGGCCCAGAAGGGGGGGTTGCCGAGCGGCGACGCCTCCGGCGCTGGGGGTCCCTGAGGCGTTGTTGCCGTGGGGCGACGCCTCGGGCGCCGGCGGTCCCAAAAGGGGGGGCTGGCCGAGTGTGGGCGCTTTGGGTGCCGAGCGTCCCCAAAAAGGGGCTGGCCGAGGGGCGGCGCCATGGGCGTCGCGGATTCCCAAGGCGGGGCTAGCCGAGGGGCGGCGCCTCGGGCGCCGGGGGTCCCCAAGGAGGGGTTTTCGCTGGGCAACACCTCGGGCGCCGGGGATCCCAAAGAGGGGGTCCGAGGGGCGACACCTCGGGCGCCGGGGGTCCCCAAGGGGGGTTGCCGAGGGCCGAGCCCTAAGGCCCTGGTTTTCCCCAAGGGGGAGTTTGCCGATGGGCGAGACCTCGGTCGTCGGGGGTCCCCAAGGCGGGGCTGGCCGATGGGCGGCGCCTCGGGCGCCTCGGGTCGCCATGGGCGGGGACGGCCGAGGGGCGGCGCCTCGGGCGCCGGAAGTCGCCAAGGCGGGGCTGGCCGAAGGGCGGAGCCTCGGGCGCCGAGGGTCCCCAAGGCGAGCCTGGCCGAGGGGCGGAGCCTCGGGCGCCGAGGGTCCCCAAGGCGGGGCTGGCCGAGGGGCGGCGCCTCGGGCGCCGGGGGTCCCCAAGGAGGGGTTTCCGCTGGGCAACACCTCGGGAGCCGGGGATCCCAAAGAGGGGGTCCGAGGGGCGACACCTCGAGCGCCGGGGGTCCCCAAGGGGGGTTCCCGACGGACGACATTTTGGGCACCGGGGGTCCCCAAGGGGGGTTCCCGAGGGACGACATTTTGGGCGCCGGGGGTCCCCAAGGGGGGTTCCCGAGGGCCGACATTTTGGGCATTGGGGGTCCCCAAGGGGGGTTCCCGACGGACGACATTTTGGGCACCGGGGGTCCCCAAGGGGGGTTCCCGACGGACGACATTTTGGGCACCGGGGGTCCCCAAGGGGGGTTCCCGACGGACGACATTTTGGGCACCGGGGGTCCCCAAGGGGGGTTCCCGAGGGCCGACATTTTGGGCACCGGGGGTCCCCAAGGGGGGTTCCCGAGGGCCGACATTTTGGGCGCCGGGGGTCCCCAAGGGGGGTTCCCGACGGACGACATTTTGGGCACCGGGGGTCCCCAAGGGGGGTTCCCGAGGGTCGATATTTTGGGAACCGGGGGTCCCCAAGGGGGGTTCCCGAGGGCCGACATTTTGGGCGCCGGGGGTCCCCAAGGGGGGTTCCCGAGGGTCGACATTTTGGGCACCGGAGATCCCCAAGGGGGATTCCGGAAGGACGAAATTTTGGGCACCGGGATTCTCCAAGGGGGGTTCCCGAGGGGCAACATTTTTGGCACCGGGGTCCTCCATGGAGGTTTCCGAGAGACGAACTTTTGGGCACCGGGGGTCCCCAAGTCGGGCTCCCGAGGGCCGACATTTTGAGCACCGGGGGTCCCTAAGGGAGGTTCCCAAGGGACGACGCTTTGGGCACCCGGGTCCCCAAAGGGGGGTTCCCGAGGGCCCACATTTTTGGCACCGGGGCTCCCCAACAGGTGTTTTCGGGAGGGCGACATTTCGGGCACGCAGGTGGGGTCCCCGGGTGGGGCTCCCGAGGGGCGACATTTCGGGCACCGGGCGCCGGGAGGTCCCCGGTGGGGGCTCCCAAGGGGCCTGCATTTCAGGCAACGGGGGCGGGGGTTCCCGGCGGGCGCTCCCAGAGGGCGGCATCTTGGGCACCGTGAGGTGGGGTCCCCGGTGGGAACTCCGGGGGGCGACATGTCAGGCACCGGGGTGAGGGAGTCCCTGGGGTCCCCAAGGCGGAATTGCCGAGGGGCGACGCCTCGGCAACCGGGACTCCCCAGGGCGGGGCTGGCCGAGGGGCGGCGCCTCGGGCGCCGTGGGTCCACAAGGCGGGCCTGGCCGAGGGGCGGAGCCTCGGGCGCCATGGGTCCCCAAGTCGAAGCTGGCCGAGAGGCGGCGCCTCGGGCGCCGGCGGTACCCAAGGGGGGGTTGCCGAGGGGCGAGCTCTTGGGCGCCGAGGGTCCCCGAAGCGTGGTTGCCGTGGGGCGACGACTCGGGCGTCAAAGGTCCCCAATGTGCGCCAGCCATGGGGCAAAGCCTCGGGCGCCGGGGGTCCCCAAGGGGGGGTTCCGAGGGGCGGAGCCTCGGGCGCCGTAGGTCCCTAAGGGGGGGTTGCCGAGGGGAGGCGCCTCGGGCGCCAGGGGTCCCCGAAGGGGGGGTTGCCGAGGGACGACATTTCGGGCAGCGGGTTCCCCAAGAAGGATTCCCGAGGGACGACATTTTGGGCACTGGTGCACCCCAAGGGGGAGTTGCCGAGGGTCGACGCCTCGGGCGCCGGGGGTCCCCAAAAGGGGGTTGCCGAGGGGCGAAGACTCGGGCGCCGGGGGACCCCAAGGCGGGGCTGGCCGAGGGGCGGAGCCTCGAGCGCCGAGGGTCCCCAAGGCGGGCCTGGCCGAGGGGCGGAGCCTCGGGTGCCAAGGGTCCCCAAGGCGGGCCTGGCCGAGGGGCGGAGCCTCGGGAGCCGAGGGTCCCCAAGGCGGGGCTGGCCGAGGGGCGGAGCCTCGGGCGCCTGGGGTCTTCGAGGCGGGGCTGGCCGAGGGGCGGAGCCTCGAATGCCGGGGGTCCCCAAGGCGGGGCTGGCCGAGGGGCGGAGCCTCGGGCGCTGAAGGTCCCCAGGGCAGGCCTGGCCGAGGGGCGGAGCCTCGGGCGCCGGGGGTCCCCAAGGCGGGCCTGGCCGATGGGTGGCGTCCCGGGCCCCGGGGTTCCCCAAGGCGGGGCTGGCCGAGGGGCGGAGCCTCGAATGCCGGGGGTCCCGAAGGCGGGGCTGGCCGTTGGGCGGCGCCTCGGGCGTCGGGAGTCCCAAAGACGGGGCTGTCGAGGGGCGGCGCCTCGGGTCCCCAAGGCGGGGCTGGCCGAGGGGCGGAGCCTCGGGCGCCGGGGGTCCCCAAGGCGGGGCTGGCTTAGGGGCGGCGCCTCGGGCGCCGGTGGTCCCCAAAGGGAGGTTGCCGAGGGGCGAGATTTTGGGCACCGGGGGTCCCCAAGAGGGGGTTGCCGAGGAGCGACGCCACAGGCCCCGGGGGGCCCAGAAGGGGGGGTTGCCGAGCGGCGACGCCTCCGGCGCTGGGGGTCCCTGAGGCGTTGTTGCCGTGGGGCGACGCCTCGGGCGCCGGCGGTCCCAAAAGGGGGGGCTGGCCGAGTGTGGGCGCTTTGGGTGCCGAGCGTCCACAAAAAGGGGCTGGCCGAGGGGCGGCGCCATGGGCGTCGCGGATTCCCAAGGCGGGGCTAGCCGAGGGGCGGCGCCTCGGGTGCCGGGGGTCCCCAAGGAGGGGTTTTCGCTGGGCAACACCTCGGGCGCCGGGGATCCCAAAGAGGGGATCCGAGGGGCGACACCTCGGGCGCCGGGGGTCCCCAAGGGGGGTTGCCGAGGGCCGAGCCCTAAGGCCCTGGTTTTCCCCAAGGGGGAGTTTGCCGATGGGCGAGACCTCGGTCGTCGGGGGTCCCCAAGGCGGGGCTGGCCGATGGGCGGCGCCTCGGGCAACTCGGGTCGCCATGGGCGGGGATGGCCGAGGGGCGGCGCCTCGGGCGCCGGAAGTCGCCAAGGCGGGGCTGGCCGAAGGGCGGAGCCTCGGGCGCCATGGGTCCCCAAAACGGGGCTGGACGAGGGGCGGAGCCTCGGGCGCCAGGGGTTCCCAAGGCGGGCCTGGCCGAGGGGCGGAGCCTCGGGCGCCGAGGGTCCCCGAAGGTTGGTTGCCGTGGGGCGACGACTCGGGCGTCAAAGGTCCCAAATGTGCGCCAGCCATGGGGCAAAGCCTCGGGCGCCGGGGGTTCCCAAGGGGGGGTTCCGAGGGGCGGAGCCTCGGGCGCCGTAGGTCCCTAAGGGGGGGTTGCCGAGGGGAGGCGCCTCGGGCGCCAGGGGTCCCCGAAGGGGGGGTTGCCGAGGGACGACATTTCGGGCAGCGGGTTCCCCAAGAAGGATTCCCGAGGGACGAAATTTTGGGCACTGGTGCACCCCAAGGGGGAGTTGCCGAGGGTCGACGCCTCGGGCGCCGGGGGTCCCCAAAAGGGGGTTGCCGAGGGGCGAAGACTCGGGCGCCGGGGGACCCCAAGGCGGGGCTGGCCGAGGGGCGGCGCCTCGAGCGCCGAGGGTCCCCAAGACGGGGCTGGCCGAGGGGCGGAGCCTCGGGCGCCGAGGGTCCCCAAGGCGGGCCTGGGCGAGGGGCGGAGCCTCGGGCGCCAAGGGTCCCCAAGGCGGGCCTGGCCGAGGGGCGGAGCCTCGGGAGCCGAAGGTCCCCAAGGCGGGGCTGGCCGAGGGGCGGAGCCTCGGGCGCCTGGGGTCCCCAAGGCGGGGATGGCCGAGGGGCGGAGCCTCGAATGCCGGGGGTCCCCAAGGCGGGGCTGGCCGAGGGGCGGAGCCTCGGGCGCCTGGGGTCCCCAAGGCGGGGCTGGCCGATGGGTGGCGTCCCGGGCGCCGGGGTTCCCCAAGGCGGGGCTGGCCGAGGGGCGGAGCCTCGAATGCCGGGGGTCCCCAAGGCGGGGCTGGCCGTTGGGCGGCGCCTCGGGCGTCGGGAGTCCCAAAGACGGGGCTGCCGAGGGGCGGCGCCTCGGGTCCCCAAGGCGGGGCTGGCCGAGGGGCGGAGCCTCGGGCGCCGGTGGTCCCCAAAGGGAGGTTGCCGAGGGGCGAGATTTTGGGCACCGGGGGTCCCCAAGAGGGGGTTGCCGAGGAGCGACGCCACAGGCCCCGGGGGGCCCAGAAGGGGGGGTTGCCGAGCGGCGACGCCTCCGGCGCTGGGGGTCCCTGAGGCGTTGTTGCCGTGGGGCGACGCCTCGGGCGCCGGCGGTCCCAAAAGGGGGGGCTGGCCGAGTGTGGGCGCTTTGGGTGCCGAGCGTCCCCAAAAAGGGGCTGGCCGAGGGGCGGCGCCATGGGCGTCGCGGATTCCCAAGGCGGGGCTAGCCGAGGGGCGGCGCCTCGGGCGCCGGGGGTCCCCAAGGAGGGGTTTTCGCTGGGCAACACCTCGGGCGCCGGGGATCCCAAAGAGGGGGTCCGAGGGGCGACACCTCGGGCGCCGGGGGTCCCCAAGGGGGGTTGCCGAGGGCCGAGCCCTCAGGCCCTGGTTTTCCCCAAGGGGGAGTTTGCCGATGGGCGAGACCTCGGTCGTCGGGGGTCCCCAAGGCGGGGCTGGCCGATGGGCGGCGCCTCGGGCGCCTCGGGTCGCCATGGGCGGGGACGGCCGAGGGGCGGCGCCTCGGGCGCCGGAAGTCGCCAAGGCGGGGCTGGCCGAAGGGCGGAGCCTCGGGCGCCGAGGGTCCCCAAGGCGAGCCTGGCCGAGGGGCGGAGCCTCGGGCGCCGAGGGTCCCCAAGGCGGGGCTGGCCGAGGGGCGGCGCCTCGGGCGCCGGGGGTCCCCAAGGAGGGGTTTCCGCTGGGCAACACCTCGGGAGCCGGGGATCCCAAAGAGGGGGTCCGAGGGGCGACACCTCGAGCGCCGGGGGTCCCCAAGGGGGGTTCCCGACGGACGACATTTTGGGCACCGGGGGTCCCCAAGGGGGGTTCCCGAGGGACGACATTTTGGGCGCCGGGGGTCCCCAAGGGGGGTTCCCGAGGGCCGACATTTTGGGCATTGGGGGTCCCCAAGGGGGGTTCCCGACGGACGACATTTTGGGCACCGGGGGTCCCCAAGGGGGGTTCCCGACGGACGACATTTTGGGCACCGGGGGTCCCCAAAGGGGGTTCCCGACGGACGACATTTTGGGCACCGGGGGTCCCCAAGGGGGGTTCCCGAGGGCCGACATTTTGGGCACCGGGGGTCCCCAAGGGGGGTTCCCGAGGGCCGACATTTTGGGCGCCGGGGGTCCCCAAGGGGGGTTCCCGACGGACGACATTTTGGGCGCCGGGGGTCCCCAAGGGGGGTTCCCGAGGGTCGATATTTTGGGAACCGGGGGTCCCCAAGGGGGGTTCCCGAGGGCCGACATTTTGGGCGCCGGGGGTCCCCAAGGGGGGTTCCCGAGGGTCGACATTTTGGGCACCGGAGATCCCCAAGGGGGATTCCGGAAGGACGAAATTTTGGGCACCGGGATTCTCCAAGGGGGGTTCCCGAGGGGCAACATTTTTGGCACCGGGGTCCTCCATGGAGGTTTCCGAGAGACGAACTTTTGGGCACCGGGGGTCCCCAAGTCGGGCTCCCGAGGGCCGACATTTTGAGCACCGGGGGTCCCTAAGGGAGGTTCCCAAGGGACGACGCTTTGGGCACCCGGGTCCCCAAAGGGGGGTTCCCGAGGGCCCACATTTTTGGCACCGGGGCTCCCCAACAGGTGTTTTCGGGAGGGCGACATTTCGGGCACGCAGGTGGGGTCCCCGGGTGGGGCTCCCGAGGGGCGACATTTCGGGCACCGGGCGCCGGGAGGTCCCCGGTGGGGGCTCCCAAGGGGCCTGCATTTCAGGCAACGGGGGCGGGGGTTCCCGGCGGGCGCTCCCAGAGGGCGGCATCTTGGGCACCGTGAGGTGGGGTCCCCGGTGGGAACTCCGGGGGGCGACATGTCAGGCACCGGGGTGAGGGAGTCCCTGGGGTCCCCAAGGCGGAATTGCCGAGGGGCGACGCCTCGGCAACCGGGACTCCCCAGGGCGGGGCTGGCCGAGGGGCGGCGCCTCGGGCGCCGTGGGTCCACAAGGCGGGCCTGGCCGAGGGGCGGAGCCTCGGGCGCCATGGGTCCCCAAGTCGAAGCTGGCCGAGAGGCGGCGCCTCGGGCGCCGGCGGTACCCAAGGGGGGGTTGCCGAGGGGCGAGCTCTTGGGCGCCGAGGGTCCCCGAAGCGTGGTTGCCGTGGGGCGACGACTCGGGCGTCAAAGGTCCCCAATGTGCGCCAGCCATGGGGCAAAGCCTCGGGCGCCGGGGGTTCCCAAGGGGGGGTTCCGAGGGGCGGAGCCTCGGGCGCCGTAGGTCCCTAAGGGGGGGTTGCCGAGGGGAGGCGCCTCGGGCGCCAGGGGTCCCCGAAGGGGGGGTTGCCGAGGGACGACATTTCGGGCAGCGGGTTCCCCAAGAAGGATTCCCGAGGGCCGACATTTTGGGCACTGGTGCACCCCAAGGGGGAGTTGCCGAGGGTCGACGCCTCGGGCGCCGGGGGTCCCCAAAAGGGGGTTGCCGAAAGCGAAGACTCGGGCGCCGGGGGACCCCAAGGCGGGGCTGGCCGAGGGGCGGCGCCTCGAGCGCCGAGGGTCCCCAAGACGGGGCTGGCCGAGGGGCGGAGCCTCGGGTCCCCAAGGCGGGCCTGGGCGAGGGGCGGAGCCTCGGGCGCCAAGGGTCCCCAAGGCGGGCCTGGCCGAGGGGCGGAGCCTCGGGAGCCGAGGGTCCCCAAGGCGGGGCTGGCCGAGGGGCGGAGCCTCGGGCGCCGAAGGTCCCCAGGGCAGGCCTGGCCGAGGGGCGGAGCCTCGGACGCCAAGGGTCCCCAAGGCGGGCCTGGCCGATGGGTGGCGTCCCGGGCGCCGGGGTTCCCGAAGGCGGTGCTGGCCGAGGGGCGGAGCCTCGAATGCCGGGGGTCCCCAAGGCGGGGCTGGCCGTTGGGCGGCGCTTTGGGCGCCGGGAGTTTCCAAGACGGGGCTGCCGAGGGGCGGCGCCTCGGGTCCCCAAGGCGGGGCTGGCCGAGGGGCGGAGCCTCGGGCGCCGGGGGTCCCCAAGGCGGGGCTGGCTTAGGGGCGGCGCCTCGGGCGCCGGTGGTCCCCAAAGGGAGGTTGCCGAGGGGCGAGATTTTGGGCACCGGGGGTCCCCAAGAGGGGGTTGCCGAGGAGCGACGCCACAGGCCCCGGGGGGCCCAAAAGGGGGGGTTGCCGAGCGGCGACGCCTCCGGCGCTGGGGGTCCCTGAGGCGTTGTTGCCGTGGGGCAACGCCTCGGGCGCCGGCGGTCCCAAAAGGAGGGGCTGGCCGAGTGTGGGCGCTTTGGGTGCCGAGCGTCCCCAAAAGGGGGCTGGCCGAGGGGCGGCGCCATGGGCGTCGCGGATTCCCAAGGCGGGGCTAGCCGAGGGGCGGCGCCTCGGGCGCCGGGGGTCCCCAAGGAGGGGTTTTCGCTGGGCAACACCTCGGGCGCCGGGGATCCCAAAGAGGGGATCCGAGGGGCGACACCTCGGGCGCCGGGGGTCCCCAAGCGGGGTTGCCGAGGGCCGAGCCCTCAGGCCCTGGTTTTCCCCAAGGGGGAGTTTGCCGATGGGCGAGACCTCGGTCGTCGGGGGTCCCCAAGGCGGGGCTGGCCGATGGGCGGCGCCTCGGGTCCCCATTGGCGGGGATGGCCGAGGGGCGGCGCCTCGAGCGCCGGAAGTCCCCAAGGCGGGGCTGGCCGAGGGGCGGAGCCTCGGGTTTCCAAGGCGGGGCTGGCCGAAGGGCGGAGCCTCGGGCGCCGAGGGTCCCCAAGGCGGGCCTGGCCGAGGGGCGGAGCCTCGGGCGCCGAAGTCCCTAAGACGGGCCTGGCCGAGGGGCGGAGCCTTGGGCGACTGGGGTCCCCAAGGCGGGGCTGGCCGAGGGGCGGAGCCTCGGGCGCCTGGGGTCCCCGAAGCGGGGCTGGCCGATGGGCGGCGCTTTGGGCGCCGTGGGTCCACAAGGCGGGCCTGGCCGAGGGGCGGAGCCTCGGGCGCCATGGGTCCCCAAGTCGAAGCTGGCCGAGAGGCGGCGCCTCGGGCGCCGGCGGTACCCAAGGGGGGGTTGCCGAGGGGCGAGCTCTTGGGCGCCGAGGGTCCCCGAAGCGTGGTTGCCGTGGGGCGACGACTCGGGCGTCAAAGGTCCTAAATGTGCGCCAGCCATGGGGCAAAGCCTCGGGCGCCGGGGGTCCCCAAGAAGGGGGTTCCGAGGGGCGGAGCCTCGGGCGCCGTAGGTCCCTAAGGGGGGTTGCCGAGGGGAGGCGCCTCGGGCGCCAGGGGTCCCCGAAGGGGGGGTTGCCGAGGGACGGCATTTTGGGCAGCGGGTTCCCCAAGAAGGATTCCCGAGGACCGACATTTTGGGCACTGATGCACCCCAAGGAGGAGTTGCCGAGGGTCGACGCCTCGGGCGCCGGGGGTCCCCAAAAGGGGGTTGCCGAGGGGCGACGCCTCGGGCGCCGAGGGTCCCCAAGGGGGGGTTGCCGAGGGGCGACGCCTCGGGTGCCGAGGGTCCCCAAGGTGGGGTTGCCGAGGGGCGACGCCTCGGGCGCCGGGGGTTTCCAAGGGGGAGCGGCGGAGTGGCGATGCCTCGGGCGCCGGGTGTCTCCAAAGGGTGGCTGCCGAGTAGCGACACCTCGGGCACTGGGGGTCCCCAAATGGGGGGTTGCCAAGGGGCGACGTTTCGGGCGCCGGAAGTCCCCGAAGGCGGGGGTTCCCGAGGGGCGAAACCTTGGGCCCCAGGGCTTCCCAAGGGGGTTCCCCGAGGGACGACATTTCGGGCACCGGGGGTCCCCAAGGGGGTTGTCTGAGGGACGACATTTCAGGCACCGGGGATCTCTGTGGGAGTCTCTGGAGCATCTCTGGTGGTCTCTGGGGTTTTCTGGAGGTCTCTGTGGGATCTATGGGGGTCTCTGGTGGATCTATGAGGGGTTCCTGTGGGTCCCTGGAGTCCTCTGGGGGTCCCAAGCTGGGTCCCTGGGGGTCTCTGGAGGTCCCTGGGGGTCTCGGGGGGGTTTCTCGTGATCTCTGGAGGGGTGTCTGGAGGTCCCTGGGGGGCATCTCGTGATCTCTGGGCGGTCTATGGGGGTCCCTTGGGGGTCCCTGAGGGTCTCTGGGGTGTGTGGGGGTCCCTGGAGGGGTCTGGGGGTTTCTTGGAGTCTCTGGGGGTCTCTGGGGGCATCTGAGGGTTCCTGAAGGGTGTCTGGGAGTCTCTGGGGATCCCTCAGGGGTCTCTGCGGGTCCCTGAAGAGTCTCTGGGGGGCCCGGGAGTCTCTGGGGGTGTCTGGGGGTCTGTGGGGGTCCTTGGGCGGTCCCTGGTAATCTATGGAGGGTCTCTGGGGGTCCCTGGGGGGTCTCGGCGGGTGTCTGGGAGTCCCTGGAGGTCTCTGAGAATCTCTGGGGGCTCTCTGGTGGTCCCTGGGGGGTCTCTGGGGCTTTCTGGTGATCCCTGGGGGGTCCGTGGGGGTCTCTGGGGGTCTCTTGGAGTCTCTGGACGTCCCTGGGGGGTCTCTGAGGGTTTCTGGGAGTCTCTGGGGGTCCCTCAGGGGTCTCTGCGGGTCCCTGAGGCATCTCTGGGAGTTTCTGGGGACCCCTGGCAGTCTCTGGGGGTGTCTGGGGGTCTGCGGGGGTCCTTGGGCGGTCCCTGGTGATCTATGGGGAGTCTCTGGGGGTGCCTGGGGAGTCCCAGTGGGCTCTCTGGGGGTCCCTGGGGGGTCCGTGGGGGTCTCTGGGGGTCTCTTGGAGTCTCTGGACGTCCCTGGGGGGTCTCTGAGGGTTTCTGGGAGTCTCTGGGGGTCCCTGAGGCATCTCTGGGAGTTTCTGGGGACCCCTGGGAGTCTCTGGGGGTGTCTGGGGGTCTGCGGGGGTCCTTGGGCGGTCCCTGGTGATCTATGGGGAGTCTCTGGGGGTGCCTGGGGAGTCCCAGTGGGCTCTCTGGGGGTCCCTGGGGGGTCTCTGAGAGTCTCTGGTGATCTCTGGGGGGGCCCTGGTGGTCCGTGGGGGCGTCTGGGAGTCCCTGAGGGGTGTCTGGAGGTCTAGGGGAGTCCCTGGGGTGTCTGGGGTTGTCTGGAGGTCTCTGACAGTCTCTGGGGTGTCTCTGGGGGAAACTGGGGGTTCTCTGGGAGATCTCTGTAGCGTCCTGGGGGTCCCTGGGAGTGTCTGGGAATCTCTGGGGTCTCTGGGGGTCCCTGTGGAGTCCCTGGGGGGGTCCTCTGGGGGTCTCTGGGGTCCCCAAGGAGGTTGGCCGAGGGACGGCATTTAGGGCACCGGGGCCCCCTAAGGCGGGTGTCTGAGGGACGACATTTCGAGCACCGTGGGTCCCCAAGGGGGTTGTCCGAGGGACGACATTTCGGGCACCGGGGCTCCCCAAAGGGTGGCTGCCGAGGGGCGAAACCTCAAGCACTGTGGGTCCCCAAATGGGGGGTTGCCAAGGAGCTACATTTCGAGCGCCGGAAGTCCCCGAAGGGGGGGGTTCCCGAGGGGCGACACCTCGGGCGCCGGAGCTCCTTAAGGGGGTTCCTCGAGGGACGACATTTCGGGCACCGGGGGTCCCCAAGGGGGTTGTCCGAGGGACGACATTTCGGGCACCGGGGATCTCTGTGGGGGTCTCTGGGGTGTCTCTGGAGCATCTCTGGTGGTCTCTGGGGTTCTCTGGAGGTCTCTGTGGGATCTATGGGAGTCTCTGGTGGATCTATGAAGGGTTCCTGTGGGTTCCTGGGGTCCTCTGGGGGTCCCAAGGTGGGTCCCTGGGGGTCTCTGGAGGTCTCTGTGGTCTCGGAGGGGTTTCTCGTGAACTCTGGAGGGGTCTCTGGAGGTCCCTGGGAGCATCTCGTGATCTCTGGGCGGTCTATGGGGGTCCCTGGAGGGTCTCTGGGGGTGTCTGAGGGTCCCTGGTGGGTCTCTGGGAGTCTCTGGGGGTGTCTGGGGATTTCTGCGGGGTCCCTGGAGATCCCCAGGGGAGTTCTTTGGGGGTCACAGGGTTTTTTCTGGGGATCTGTGGGAGTACCTAGGGGGTCCTTGGGGGTCCCTGTGGGGTCTCTGAGAGTCTCTGGGGGGGGTCTCTGGGGGACCCTGGGGGTCTCTGGGGTTCTGGAGGGTTCTGGGGGTCTCTGGGGGCATCTGAGGGTTTCTGGCGGGTGTCTGGGAGTCTCTGGGGGTCCCTCAGGGGTCTCTGAGGGTCCCTGAGGGGTCTCTGGGAGTTTCTGGGGACCCCTGGGAGTCTCTGGGGGTGTCTGGGGGTCTGTGGGGGTCCTTGGGCGGTCCCTGGTGATCTATGGAGGGTCTCTGGGGTTTCCTGGGGGGTCTCGGCGGGTGTCTGGGACTCCCTGGAGGTCTCTGAGAATCTCTGGGGGCTCTCTGGTGGTCCCTGGGGGGTCTCTGGGGCTTTCTGGTGGTCCCTCGGGGGTCCGTGGGGGTCTTTGGGGTCTCTTGGAGCCTCTGGGGTCTCTGGACGTCCCTGGGGGGTCTCTGAGAGTCTCTGGGGTGTCTGGGATTCTCTGGGGGTCCCTGAGGGGTCTCTGCGGGTCCCTGAGGGATCTCTGGGAGTTTCTGGGGACCCCTGGGAGTCTCTGGGGGTGTCTGGGGGTCTGCGGGGGTCCTTGGGCGGTCCCTGGTGATCTATGGGGAGTCTCTGGGGGTCCCTGGGGAGTCCCAGTGGGCTCTCTGGGGGTCCCTGGGGGGTCTCTGAGAGTCTCTGGTGGTCTCTGAAGGGGCCCTGGGGGGGCCCAGTGGGTCCGTGGGGGCGTCTGGGAGTCCCTGAGGGGTGTCTGGAGGTCTAGGGGGGTCCCTGGAGTGTCTGGGGGTGTCTGGGGGTCTCTGACAGTCTCTGGAAGGTCTCTGGGGGAAACTGGGGGTACTCTGGGAGATCTCTGTAGCATCCTGGGGGTCCCTGGGAGTGTCTGGGAATCTCTGGGGTCTCTGGGGGTCCCTGTGGAGTCTCTGGGGGGGTCCTCTGGGGGTCTCTAGGGTCCCCAAGGAGGTTGGCTGAGGGACGGCATTCGGGCACCGGGGGTCCCTAAGGCGGGTGTCCGAGGGATGACATTTCGAGCACCGCGGGTCCCCAAGGGGGTTGTCCGAGGGACGACATTTCGGGCACCGGGGCTCCCCAAGGGGTGGCTGCTGAGGGGCGACACCTCGGGCACCGGGGGTCCCCAAATGGGGGGTTGCCAAGGGGCGACATTTCGGGCGCCGGAAGTCCCCGAAGGGGGGGGTTGCCGAGGGGCGACACCTCGGGCGCCGGGGCTCCCCAAGGGGGTTCCCCGAGGGACGACATTTCGGGCACCGGGGATCTCTGTGGGGGTCTCTGGGGTGTCTCTGGAGCATCTCTGGTGGTCTCTGGGGTTTTCTGGAGGTCTCTGTGGGATCTATGGGGGTCTCTGGTGGATCTATGAGGGGTTCCTGTGGGTCCCTGGGGTCCTCTGGGGGTCCCAAGGTGGGTCCCTGGGGGTCTCTCTGGAGGCCCCTGGGGGTCTCGGAGGGGTTTCTCCTGATCTCTGGAGGGGTGTCTGGAGGTCCCTGGGGGGCATCTCGTGATCTCTGGGCGGTCTATGGGGGTCCCTGGGGGGGCCCTGAGGGTCTCTGGGAGTCTCTGGGGTTTCTGGGGGTCCCAGGAGATCCCCAGGGGAGTTCTTTGGGGGTTACAAGGGGGGGTCTCTAGGGATCTGTGGGGGTCTCTAGAGGGTCCTTGGGGGTCCCTGTGGGGTCTATGGGGGATCTCTGAGAGTCTCTGGGGGTTTCTGGGGGTCCCTGGGGGTCTCTGGGGGTTTCTAGGGATCTCTGGGGATCTCTGGGGGCATCTGAGGGTCCCTGGCGTGTGTCTGGGGGTCTCGGGGGATCCCTGGGGGGTCTCGGCGTGTGTCTGGGAGTCCCTGGAGGTCTCTGAGTGTCTCTGGGGAGTCTCTGGGGGTCCCTGCGGGTGTCTGGGGGTCCCTGGAGGGTCTCTGGGGGTCCCTGCGGGTCTCTGCGGGTGTCTGGGGGTCCCTGGAGGGGTCTGGGGGCATCTGAGGGTTCCTGGCGGGTGTCTAGAAGTCTCTGGAGGTCCCTCAGGAGTCTCTGAGGGTCCCTGAGGGGTCTCTGGGAGTTTCTGGGGACCCCTGGGAGTCTCTGGGGGTGTCTGGGGGTCTGTGGGGGTCCTTGGGCAGTCCCTGGTGATCTATGGAGGGTCTCTCGGGGGTCCCTGGGGGGTTTCGGCGGGTGTCGGGGAGTCCCTGGAGGTCGCTGAGAATCTCTGGGGGGTCTCTGGTGGATCTTTGAGGGGTTCCTGTGGGTCTCTGGGGGCATCTGAAGGTTCCTGGTGGGTGTCTAAAAGTCGCTGGGGGTCCCTCAGGGGTCTCTGCAGGTCCCTGAGGGGTCTCTGGGAGTTTCTGGGGGTGCCCGGGAGTCTCTAGGGATGTCTGGGGTCTGTGGGGGTCCTTGGGCGGTCCCTGGTGATCTATGGAGGGTCTCTGGGGGTCCCTGGGGGGTCTCGGCGGGTGTTTGGGAGTCCCTAGAGGTCTCTGAGAATCTCTGGGGGCTCTCTGGTGGTCCCTGGGGGGTCTCTGGGGAGTCTCTGGGGCTTTCGGGTTGTCTCTGGGGGGTCCGTGGGGGTCTCTTGGAGCCTCTGGAAGTCCCTGGGGGGTCTCTGAGGGTTTCTGGGAGTCTCTGGGGGTCCCTCAGGGGTCTCTGCGGGTCCCTGAGGCATCTCTGGGAGTTTCTGGGGGCCCCTGGCAGTCTCTGGGGGTGTCTGGGGGTCTGCGGGGGTCCTTGGGCGGTCCCTGGTGATCTATGGGGAGTCTCTGGGGGTGCCTGGGGAGTCCCAGTGGGCTCTCTGGGGGTCCCTGGGGGGTCTCTGAGAGTCTCTGGGGGTCTCTGGGGGGGGCCCTGTGGGTCCGTGGGGGTGTCTGGGAGTCCCTGGGGGGTGTCTGGAGGTCTAGGGGGGTCCCTGGAGTGTCTGGGGGTCTCTGACAGTCTCTGGGGGGTCTCTGGGGGAAACTTGGGGTTCTCTGGGAGATCGCTGTAGCGTCCTGGGGGTCCCTGGGTGTCCCTGGGAATCTATGGGGTCTCTGGGGGTCCCTGTGGAGTCCCTGGGGGGGTCCTCTGGGGGTCTCTGAGGTCCCCAAGGAGGTTGGCCGAGGGACGGCATTTCGGGCACCGGGGGTCCCTAAGGCGGGTATCCGAGGGACGACATTTCGAGCACCGCGGGTCCCCAAGGGGTTGTCTGAGGGACGACATTTCGGGCACCGGGGCTCCCCAAGGGGTGGCTGCCGAGGGGCGACACCTCGGGCACCGGGGCTCCCCAAATGGAGGGTCCCCAAGGGGCGACATTTCGGGCGCCGGAAGTCCCCGAAGGGGGGGGTTGCCGAGGGGCGACACCTCGGGCGCCGGAGCTCCTCAAGGGGGTTCCCCGAGGGACGACATTTCGGGCGCCGGGGGTCCCCAAGGGGGTTCCCCAAAGGACAACATTTCGGGCATTGGGGATCTCTGTGGGGGTCTCTGGGGTGTCTCCGGAGCATCTCTGGTGGTCTCTGGGGTTCTCTGGAGGTCTCTGTGGGATCTATGGGGGTCTCTGCTGGATCTATGAGGGGTTCCTGTGGGTCCCTGGGGTCCTCTGGGGGTCCCAAGGTGGGTCCCTGGGGGTCTCTGGAGGTTCCTGGGGCTTTGGAGGGGTTTTTCGTGATCTCTGGAGGGGTCTCTGGAGATCCCTGGGGGACATCTCATGATCTCTGGGCGGTCTATGGGGGTCCCTGAGGGTCTCTGGGGGTGTCTGAGGGTCCCTGGGGGGTCTCTTGGAGTCTCTGGGGGTGTCTGGGGACTTCTGGGGTGTCCGAGGGGATCCCCAGGGGAGTTCTTTGGGGGTCCCTGGGGGGTCTCTGCTGGATCTTTGAGGGGTTCCTGTGGGTCCTGGGGGATCTCTGAGAGTCTCTGGGGATCTCTGGGGGACCCTGGGGGGGGTCTCTGGGAGACTCTGGGGGTGTCTGGGGGCTTCTGGGGGGTCCCAGGAGATCCCCAGGGGAGTTCTTTGGGGGTCACAGGGGGGTCTCTGGGGATCTGTGGGGGTCCCTAGGGGGTCCTTGGGGGTCCCTGTGGGGTCTCTGGTGGATCCTGGGGGTCTCTGGGGGTCTCTGGGTGTCCCTGGAGGGGTCTGGGGGTCTCTGGGGATCTCTGGGGGTTTCTGGGGGCATCTGAGGGTTCCTGGCGGGTGTCTGGGAGTCTCTGAGGGTCCCTCAGGGGTCTCTGCGGGTCCCTGAGGGATCTCTGGGAGTTTCGGGGGGCCCCTGGGAGTCTCTGGGGGTGTCTGGGGGTCTGCGGGGGTCTTTGGGCGGTCCCTGGTGATCTATGGGGAGTCTCTGGGCTACACAGGGACCCAGGAAGGTCCCTATACCAGTTTTGCCCTCCTCATTTGTGGCAGTAGTGCCACCAGGAGCCCCTCAGTGATTACAGCTCTATACCCACAAGCTTTATTTCACTGCCACATCTTCTCTCAGCTCTAGCTCTTCTTCTCGCAGTCAGGCAAAGCAGCTCCAGGTTCCCAGGGCAACATGTTCCTTTTTGCTCCGGCTGTGGCACCTTTTCTATCCCCCCTCTCCCCCTCCCCAGTTTTAGACCTGGCTTTATTGCTCCAGTCCCACAAGTCCTAATACCCACCACCCAGTGCCTAAAATCCCTACCCCACACCAACCCTGGACCACATGCAGATGTTTTCTCACATCCACAGACACAATCCCAGCGCCCCAGTGAATTGTACCTCAGCCCTCCCCTCCCAAAGTCATCTCCATAGTCCCTGTACCAGTTTTGCCTTCCTCATCTGTGGCACTAGTGCCATCAGGAGCCCCTCAGTGATTACAGCTCTATACCCACAAGCTCTATTTCACTGCCACATCTTCTCTCAGCTCCAGCTCTTCTTCTCAGTCAGGCAAAGCGGCTCCAGGTTCCCAGGGCAACATCTTCCTTTTTGCTCCGGCTGTGGCACCTTTTCTATCCACCCCCCCCCCCCCCCCCCCAATCCCAGACCTGCATTTATTACTCCAGTCCCACAAGTCCTAATACCCACCACCCAGTGCCTAAAATCCCTACCCCACACCAACCCTGGACCACATGCAGATGCTTTGCAACAGACACACTCCCAGCGCCCCAGTGAATTGTACCTCAGCCCTCCTGTCCCAAACTCATCTCCATAGTCCCTATACCAGTTTTGCTCTCCTCATCTGTGGCACTAGTGCCACCAGGAGCCCCTCAGTGATTACAACTCTATACCCACAAGCTTTATTTCACTGCCACATCTTCTCTCAGCTCCAGCTCTTCTTCTCAGTCAGGCAAAGCAGCTCCAGGTTCCCAGGGCAAGATCTTCCTTTTTGCTCCGGCTGTGGCACCTTTTCTATTCCACCCCCTCCTCCCAATCCCAGACCAGCACTTATTACTCTAGTCCCACAAGCCCTAATACCCACCACCCAGTGCCTAAAATCCCTACCCCACACCAACCCTGGACCACATGCAGATGCTTTGCAACAGACACACTCCCAGCGCCCCAGTGAATTGTACCTCAGCCCTCCTGTCCCAAACTCATCTCCATAGTCCCTATACCAGTTTTGCTCTCCTCATCTGTGGCACTAGCGCCACGAGGAGCCCCTTAGTGATTACAGCTCTATACCCACAAGCTTTATTTCACTGCCACATCTTCTCTCAGCTCCAGCTCTTCTTCTCAGTCAGGCAAAGCAGCTCCAGGTTCCCATGGCAAGATCTTCCTTTTTGCTCCGGCTCTAGCACCTTTTCTATTCCACCCCCCTCCTCCCAATCCCAGACCAGCACTTATTACTCTAGTCCCACAAGCCCTAATACCCACCACCCAGTGCCTAAAATCCCTACCCCACACCAACCCTGGACCACATGCAGATGCTTTGCAACAGACACACTCCCAGCGCCCCAGTGAATTGTACCTCAGCCCTCCTGTCCCAAACTCATCTCCATAGTCCCTATACCAGTTTTGCTCTCCTCATCTGTGGCACTAGTGCCACCAGGAGCCCCTCAGTGATTACAGCTCTATACCCACAAGCTTTATTTCACTGCCACATCTTCTCTCAGCTCCAGCTCTTCTTCTCAGTCAGGCAAAGCAGCTCCAGGTTCCCATGGCAAGATCTTCCTTTTTGCTCCGGCTGTGGCACCTTTTCTATTCCACCCCCCTCCTCCCAATCCCAGACCAGCACTTATTACTCTAGTCCCACAAGCCCTAATACCCACCACCCAGTGCCTAAAATCCCTACCCCACACCAACCCTGGACCACATGCAGATGCTTTGCCACATCCACAGACACACTCCCAGCGCCCCAGTGAATTGTACCTCAGCCCTCCTGTCCCAAACTCATCTCCATAGTCCCTATACCAGTTTTGCTCTCCTCATCTGTGGCACTAGCGCCACGAGGAGCCCCTTAGTGATTACAGCTCTATACCCACAAGCTTTATTTCACTGCCACGTCTTCTCTCTCAGCTCCAGCTCTTCTTCTTCTCGCAGTCAGCAAAGCGGCTCCAGGTTCCCATGGCAAGATCTTCCTTTTTGCTCCGGCTCTGGTTTCTCCTACCATCTTTACAGCTCCATCAACTCTGCTGCCTCAGCTCCACTTCCTCAAGTTCTCACTGCCTCCGGATAAAAGCTGATTCTGACTCCCTCTGCAGCCCGGGACTGTTGACAAAAGCACAAGTCAGAGTTTATCATCACTTAACTATCTCTAGGAGCTGTCACACAGCTCCACACAACACCAGATAAATAACTAAAGAAAAAAATCAAATAACATTTAAAGGTAAATTATAATAAAATGAAATGCCTTTACTGACATCATTTGTAATATTACTCTAAACACGAAATCCCCAAAATGACAGCATCCCATCTACCCTTCTCCTTTGGGGGAGCATCCCCGGGCATTGGCAGCTTCGACAAAGCAAGCCGCGCTGCTTCCCTGGGACACCACCTGCACTAGGCTCCTCTTCAGCACTCCCTGCATTGGCAGCCACACGGCCTCAGCCCGGCGTACCTTGCATTGGCAGGAGCTAGGAGCCCACCCCATCGCACTCTGAATTAGCAGCCACAGTGAACTCCGACCCAGCGCTCCCTGGAGGGCAGCCCGGCACCCGCGGGAGACAGGCCCCGCCTCCGGCCCGTCACCCTCGCGGCCCGCGCCGAGCCGCGCCGCGGCCCCGGCCCGCCGCCCTCGCGGCCCTCGCCGAGCCGCGCCGCGGCCCCGGCCCGCCGCCCTCGCGGCCCGCGCCGAGCCGCGCCGCGCCGCGGCCCCGCCCCACCGCCCTCGCGGCCCGCGCCGAGCCGCGCCGCGCCGCGGCCCCGCCCCACCGCCCTCGCGGCCCGCGCCGAGCCGCGCCGCGCCGCGGCCCCGCCCCACCGCCCTCGCGGCCCGCGCCGAGCCGCGCCGCGGCCCCGCCCCGCCGCCCTCGCCGCCCGCGCCGAGCCGCGCCGCGCCGCGGCCCCGGCCCGCCGCCCTCGCGGCCCGCGCCGAGCCGCGCCGCGCCGCGGCCCCGGCCCGCCGCCCTCGCGGCCCGCGCCGAGCCGCGCCGCGCCGCGGCCCCGGCCCGCCGCCCTCGCGGCCCGCCGCCCTCGCCGAGCCGCGCCGCGGCCCCGGCCCGCCGCCCTCGCGGCCCGCGCCGAGCCGCGCCGCGGCCCCGGCCCGCCGCCCTCGCGGCCCGTGCCGAGCCGCGCCGCGGCTCCGCCCGCCCGCCCACCCCACGCCCGGCACCCGCAGGAGATGCGCTCCGCTCCACTGCCACCGCCTCCCCGCCCCCCGCCCCCCCCCCCAAGCTCTTGCGGCGGACCCACTCCGGCTCCCCTCCCCCGGACCGCGGCGCTCCCTCACCGACGCTCAGCGTGGATCCACCGCCGTCTGCCGCCTCCGCGCCGAACTGCGGCAAATACGTGCCCTCGCACGGTTTTTATAACCGCGGAGGCCACGCCCACGCCTGCGTGCCACAGCCCAACCAATCCCGGCCCGCCCGTCCCTGCCCTGACTCTCTTTCCCCAAGCGCGCTGGTTCTTCCAACCCCGCGGCTGCCGCCGCCGCCTTTCCGGGGGCGATCTCCTCTGCTCCCCGCCCTTCCCGCGTTCTCCCGGGACAATTCCCACCGGGAGATAACCTGGTGAGCTTCCACTCGCCCTTCGCTGGCCCCAACAGCCTCTGCCGAGCCTGCGGCAGCGAAGCCGCGGCTGCAGGAGCTGCGCCTGAGGAGAGTAGCAGGGCGGGGCCAGGCTGAGGGGCCGGGCCGCGATGCACTGGGCAGAGCTTGCCGAGATCGTACCGGATTGAAAAGGCGGGCTATCATTGGACGGAGCGGAGAAAGGCGGTCCGTGATTGGTGGGCCCGGCGCGGCCACGAGCAGCGATTGGCGGACCTTGAAGCTTCAGGCTTCCTTCCTTGGTTTCTCTTGGACTCCTGTTGTGTGTCACTGGGTCCCTGGGGATGTGGGGGTTTCTGTAAGACGCTGGAAGATCCTGGCGGTCCCCGGGATGCGCTGGGGGTCCCCAGGTCTCCGAGGCTGGCATTCCTGATGTGTAATTTATGTACATATGTAAAGTTTCTTGAACTTTAAAGCCTTGATCTTTGTTTAAATGGAAATTGTGTACTTATAGGCAGCATCTTAAAAATAAAAATCATTCACTTCTGTTATGGGTTCAGGATTTGGGTTGGAGGATTTTGCTGCTGGGTTCTTTTCTGAGGTTTTTTGGTTGGTTTTCTGGTGGCGTGCCTTAGGTTACTGTGGCTAAAAATGTGAAGAAGAATAAAGGTGAAAAACTCTTGAAGCATTTATATTATAGTAAATAGTCAAAGGTTGCACTCTCCACTAAATACCATGTAAGAATATTGTTTTCAAAAAGCATAGAAATTAAAGGTAAATAAAAAAGAAAACACTGGAGAAAATCTGTTGATTTATTCATCTATACAATAGTCACTTGATCTTGGGTCCGAGGCATGGGGCAGCTATAGCAGCCTTGGGTTAAGAGCTATTTTCACATGTGCCCTACTTTTTTTAGGTTAGTTGTGGGCATTTGCATAATGAATGCCATTTATGTTTCTGGAGTGGTCTAAGTAGGATTGTGGAGTCCGCCAATAGGATCTTTCTTTGTGGAGCCCGCCAATAGGAGCTTTGTGGAGCCCACCAATAGGATGTTTGTGGAGCCCGCCAATAGGATGCCGTTCTTCCGGCGGGGAGGCGGGGCTAGCCCCGGGCGGGAGCCGCGTAACAATGACAGGCGCGCCCGCCAATGGGATGCCGTTCTGCCGGCGGGGAGGCGGAGATAGCTGAGGGCTGGACCCGACGAGACTGACAGGCGGGGCCCCCAATAGAATACCGTTCCTCCAGCGGAGAGGTGGGGCTAGCTGCGGGCGGGAGTCGGCGAAGACTGACAGGCGTTCCCGCCAATGGGATGTCATGTCGCCGGCGGGGAGGCGGGGCTACCCGCGGGGGGGAGCCGCCTGAAGACTGACAGGCACGCCCTCCAATGGGTTGCCGCGACCCTGGTGGGGAGGGGGAGCTAGCCACGGGCGAGACGACGCTAATGGGGGGCCGTACTCCCGACTTGCAGGCCGTTCCAGCGTCGTTGCTATTAATCGGCAAGCGCTGTGGCTTCCGCGGCAGCCAATGTGGCCCCGCCGGGCGCTGCCGGCACCTCCGCGCCCGCCCTCCCTCCCGTCTCCGCGCTCGCCGGTCCCGCTCGACCCGCGACGGGGCCTGCACCGCCTCCCGCCTCCCCTCCTTGCCCGCTCCCGGCACGACCCCCGCCCCTCCGCCCCTCCGCCCCCCCGCCACAGGCGGGCTGAGCGGCCCCGCAGCCTCCGCGGCGCGGCCCTGGCCCGATGCCCCGGGTAGCGAGGGGGGCTGGAGGCGGCGGGCCCTGCAAAGGACACCCCCAGGGCAGCTTCACATTCCAAGTTGCTCTGGTCTCCCCCAGCTCTCCATTTCTTCTCTGCAGAGCACAGCTGGACTCTGCCGGCCCCGGAGACCTGGGGACACCCGGCACCTCCCGGGGACCGCCACGGTTCTCCCAGGGACTTAAAACGACACCCCAAGACTTCCAGGTACCTCCAGGGTCCAACAGGAACCCAGAAGAACCCCCAACACCCCTAGGAGGCCCCCAGAGTCTCCCACCATGCCCCGGAACCCCGGAACGCCGCAAAACAGCTCCAGGGATCTACAGGGAATTCTTTTTTTCATGGATTTGGATTGCACAGCCTCCTGTATTTTTTGTTTTACAAAGCCTGCAAAATAAAACGAGGCGCCTCAAAACCTTCTGGGTTCCACCGAGGCTTCCCACACTCATCTATTTTTCGTGTCGTTTTCCTCATTTTTTTTTTAATTTATTTGATTCTTTTGACTCCATTATCATTACCATTACAGGCCGTGCAGGGCGGCGCCGTCTGCCGCGCCCGCTGGCCACGCCCCCGCCCCGCTGGCCGAGCGGTCAAGGCGCCCGCCTGGGGCGCAGATGCCTCTGTCCAAACTCCGGTTCGAATCCCGGCCTCGGCCGCTCCCTCGGCCTCGCCGGCGCCGCCTGGCGGACACGGCCGAGAATTGCATTGCAGTCCAGCACTCTCCCAGTCGGGGATCGTCTCTTTCTCTAGAGCAGCGCTTTCCCCTCCACACCACCCAGCAGCGACCTCTGCGCCTGGCAGAGGCCTGAGGCATCCCACTCTAGGCTCTGGGCTTCCTTTCCTTTCTTCCACTGCAACCGTCGTGCCAAGCAAGGGTTAAAATCACACGCTGTAAGGGGAAACGCAATTACTGAAACAGAAATAAATGCCAACTACACACCACCTCACTGCCTAAAGGTCCCTCCCATCCCAACCCAGCCCACTCTGGGATTCCAGCACGATTCCACACTCTCTCCCTGCATTTATTTTGCACCATTTCCTCTCAAATTCAAATTCTCAAATTTAGGTGCTTTTTAAAGCAGTAATTTAAAAGTCATTGCAGGAATAAAAAGGGACTATAAAACATCCAAAAATCATTCCTACAGCCGTCAAATCATTATTAATTGGAAGACACTTCCCTCCTCTCTATCCTTATTTGCTGGAAAACCTTACAATACCAATTGCCTCTTTTTAGGGTGGTTTTCTTCCACAGCTCCTTTCTCCCAGGTCAAACCTCCTGAGATATTCAGGCCTTATTTGGAGGTAAATTTTTTCCAGGGGGATTTTCCCACTTTTGAGCAGACCAGAGATTTTCCAAGGTCCCCAAGACATTTCTGCACGTCACCTGTTACTGATTACAGAGCACAGGATAAGGCAAGAACAAATTTGGCAGCACTTACCACCTGGAATTTTCTTTCTCAACAAATTGCTGCTGTTCCTCCTGGCTCTGGAGGTTCCTGCACGAGCCCTTCTTCCAGCCCTATCACAGACACACACGAGCAACACGGGCATTACTTTCACAATTCCTGACCCAAACCCTTGCCTTTCCTGCCCAAAGCTGAGGGAAAGCTGACAGAGTATTAACAAATCAGCTTTGCTGACAGCAGTCAGCGCTCCACTCCTTCGGACGTTGCAAAACTTTGTAGGGAACAGACCCAAATTCTAAACTGCAGTCTAACTCTCTAACAGATTTTGTTAGAGAGAGAGTGAGCCGTGACTCATAGAACAGGAAAAAAAGACTGCACAAGGAATAACAGAAGGTTTCTCACAAAGAACTCAAGTTCCTCTTTCCCTCATGCCGGGACTGCACCATCCAACTCTGGCATTTAAAAGACAATAGGAGTTGTTATTAATACTTTAACTTCTGCAACGTGGTTATTTCCCAGAGAACTGGGCCAGCACTGAGCTGCTTCCATGTGCCTGCAGCACTTTGGGGAGTAGCAAGATGATGTCCCACTTGTGCTTGGAAAAATTCAAGAGAAGGAAAAGTCAGTTCCCTTTTCCCTCGCTGACCCATAACCAAACCAGTCATGTAGGACAACACAGACTATTCACAGAAGGCATAATTCAACAGGGATAAAAATGGGAACCAAGGCCCCCAGAATGGGAAAGTAAAATCATGCTGCTTTTCTAACAGGAGCACAAAAAACTCATTCAAGCCTGAGAGGAAATTACAAACCACAAGAAAAAAAAAACCAAAAGAAACACTCTGCCATGATACAACTCTCTGATCATTCCAAAGGAAATTCTCCACAGATCATAAGCAATTACCAATCATTTCGCCTCTGTAATTAAATAAGGACTTGGGTTTCTGTTCAGGTGCTGGACGTGTCCATTGAAGGTCCAGGAGTCTCGTGGGGTTGTTTAGGGCTGATCCTGGCAGGCCCGGACCAAATCCAACCGTCCTTATCACTGCTCCGTGCTGAATCTGGGGGGAATATTGATACAGTTTAGAAATACTCCCCTTCCCTGCTACTCAGTCCTTCTTTACACATTCATGGAGCAAATTTACTCCATCCTTTCTTCCCAACAACAGCTCTCCAGCCCCAGTCCCAGCTCTCACAGACACAAACTAAACCCACCTGAGGCAACGGTTCTATCAGCACCTGGAATTCCCAGCTCTCCGGGCCCTGCGCTGCTCATCCAAACACTCACAGCTCCGCCCACAGGCTCTATGTTCCCAGAGGGAAAAACGACTGGACAGGACACACCTCAGACATCACAGTTCCTCTCATTCCTGGTGCCCTGCAAAGTCACAGGAAGTACAGTCCCTCTCAGACCCTTCACCCCTGAACACGAGTACACCTGCACTTTACACTGGATCCCAGGGACCTGCACAAGTGTGTTCAAGTGAGCACAAGTCGATGGCTCCCTCTGACACATCCAGCCCTCCCTTCCCTCTGAGAAGTCCCAAAGACTCCCACTCCACCCCTGCGTCTGTGCCCTGTGCAGCACCCGCACCGAGCTCAGCTCTCCCCTGGCCCTAGGACATTTCTGCACGTCACCTGTTACTGATTACAGAGCACAGGATAAGGCAAGAACAAATTTGGCAGCACTTACCACCTGGAGTTTTCTTTCTCCACAAATTGCTGCTGTTCCTCCTGGCTCTGGAGGTTCCTGCACGAGCCCTTGTCCCAGCCCTGCCACACACACACAAGAAGCAACAGGCACACAGGCGCTGCTTTCACAATTCCTGACCCAAACCCTTGCCTTTCCTGCCCAAAGCTGAGGGAAATCTGACAGAGTATTAACAAATCAGCTTTGCTGACAGCAGTCAGCGCTCCACTCCTTCGGACGTTGCAAAACTTTGTAGGGAACAGACCCAAATTCTAAACTGCAGTCTCACTCTCTAACAGATTTTGTTAGAGAGAGAGTGAGCCGTGACTCATAGAACAGGAAAAAAAGACTGCACAAGGAATAACAGAAGGTTTCTCAGAAGAACTCAAGTTCCTCTTTCCCTCATCATGCTGGGACTGCAGGACCCAGCATTTAAAAGACCCTAGCATTTAAAAGACAATACAATTGTTACTGATTCTTAAACCTCTGCAACGTGGTTATTTCCCAGAGAACTGAACCAGCACTAAACTACTCCCACATCCCTGCAGTGCTTTGGGGAGTAGCAAGATGATGTCCCACTTGTGCTTGGAAAAATTCAAGAGAAGGAAAAGTCAGTTCCCTTCTCTCTCTCTGATCCATAAACAAAGCAGTCCTGTAGGACAACGCAGGCTATTCACAGGAGGCCTGATTTAACAGGGATAACAATGGAAACAAACAAAGCCCCCCAAAACAGGAAGGTAAAATCATGCTGCTTTTCTAACAGGAGCACAAAAAACTCATTCAAGCCTGAAAGGAAATTACAAACCACAAGAAAAAGAACCAAAAGAAACGCTCTGCCTTGATACAACTCTCTGATCGTTCCAAAGGAAATTCTCCACAGATCATAAGCAATTACCAATCATTTCGCCTCTGTAAATAAATAAGGACTTGGGTTTCTGTTCAGGTGCTGGATGTGTCCATTGAGGGTTCAGGGGTACCGTGGGGTAGTTTAGGGCTGATCCTGCTGAGAGAATGCAGTCTGATAGCCTGGAGTATCCTCTCTGTCAGTGAAGTGCTCCTTGTCAGGGGTTGTGTCATGCCATCCTCAGGCAGCTCAAACAAGCCAAGGAGGAAGGGCCTGCAGCAAAGGAATCCTGGGGGGAGAGGGGAGAGGAACAGTGAACAGGTGAGGACAGCCTGTGCTTCACAAGAACGCTCAGATTACCTGGAACCCCTTTGCAGAGACTTGCTTAACTCCTGGCACTGTCCCTGTCCCAGGGAAGCTGCACTAGTGTCCTGGGTTGAGCTGGCAAAACGCCAACTGTCCAGGACAGAGTGAAGAGGGTTCCTCCTCCCCCCAACCAGCCAAGGGAAAAAAAGAAGAGAGAGAGAAAAGAAAAAACCTCAAAAGCAGGTTTATGCTGGAACTAACTACATGTATTTACACAGAAAAGAGAAAATTAAGAGGAAACTACAATATAACACACACTTACACAAGTTATGTATAACAAGAAATAATTTCCCACTTCCCAGTAAACACAAATTCTACCATTTCAACTACAAATCATTCTAGAGAAGTCAATTCTTCAGAGACAGACTTAAGCAGAGAGAAAAGCTAAGAACAAACATTTTACTTCCCTAAGATAACATGATGGTAAGCTGGTACTCCGGGCTTGGGCCTCCCCATCCCTCCTGGGACAGCAGAGTGTCTTGCTGGGACCACAGCTGTGAAGCAACTGCCTAAGCCACTCCCACACACCAGCTCTTACCCCTTTTGAGATGATGCAATATGGTATGGAATACAATATTATTGGCCAGAAGAAGTCAGCTGTTAGCTAGCTCAGTCCAGCTCAAGTCAGCTGACAATTCCCAGGCCTAGCTGAACTTTTAAAAACTAAATTTAGGCCCATCTGGCCAAACCCATAACAACTAGGACTGTGGGTCTGGGTCCTCTCCAGGCACAATGCAGCTACTGATAATAACAGCATCAGCAATGCACTCATTTTTTTATCAGCTCAAATTGCCATGATAGAAACCCAAGAAAAGCAATCCTTTTCCAGATTGTAACTCCAGAGGGCTCAGGGACACTCAGCATCCACAGAACCTGCAGCACAGACACAGCAGAGGGCTCAGGGACACTCAGCATGCACAGAACCTGCAGCACAGACACAGCAGAGGGCTCAAGGACACTCAGCATCCACAGAACCTGCAGCACAGACACAGCAGAGGGCTCAAGGACACTCAGCATGCACAGAACCTGCAGCACAGACACAGCAGAGGGCTCAGGGACACTCAGCCACTGCCATGGCTCTTCATGCACAGGGCACAAGCTCAGACACTCTCAGAGCAGCAGTTATGGAGGGAGAAACAGCTCATCTCTCAGACAATCTTTACTTACCCAAATCTTGAACAAAACAAACACTATCTGGGGTAAGAGTTAGCTGTGCACTCAAAATGTCTAATTTTATATGAGCTGCCTGAATCTCCCACGTCCATGCAACTGAACAGGAGACAACCATTAGTTATAGGCCATCAAGGGGATAAATCTTCATCTTTAAAATAGCATATATTTGAGCTGATTGCTAAACTAAGTGCTGTGAAAAATAAGGCCTTTCTGAGGTTACCAGGAAAACCTTACAAAAGCCAAGTTCCAATGAACAAGAAGACACAGCAAGATCTTGCCTTCTGCCTACAACACACTTCATTTTGCTGATTATCAAACCTTAGCAAGAGACCATTCTCACAGAGGCATTTCTTCTCTGCTGAATGCAGCCCAGGGATGCAGAGCCCAAGCCACCTACCCTGCCTGGGCACGCTGTGAACAGTTTGTGCAGAGACTGGGCCAGCTGGATCCTGGGATTGTTCACCATTTGCCCCACAGGATCATGCTCTTTCTTCCCAGCAAAGGCCAGCTGGGAGAATGCAGTCTCACAGCCTGGAGTATCCTCTGTGTCAATGAAGTGCTCCTTGTCAGGGGTCGTGTCATCCTCAGGCAGCTCAAACAAGCCAAGGTGGGAGGGCCTGCAGCAAAGGAATCCTGGGGGGAGAGGGGAGGGGAACAGTGAACAGGTGAGGACAGCCTGTGCTTCACAAGAACGCTCAGATTACCTGGAACCCCTTTGCAGGGACTTGCTTAACTCCTGGCACTGTCCCTGTCCCAGGGAAGCTGCACTAGGACTGTGGGTCTGGGTCCTTTCCAGGCACAATGCAGCTGCTCATATTAACAGCATCAGCAATGCCCTCATTTTTTAGCAGCTCAAATTGCTGTGATACAAACCCAAGAATAGCAATTCTTTTCCAGATTACAGTTTTTCTCTAAGTACATTCAAAAAGAGTTCCAGTCCTGGATCCGGTTACTGTCATTCAGTTCAGGCTACCTGAGCCCCCAGACTGCTGGACTGCCTTTCAGTCTCCAGAGCTTTCCCCCAGATTCCACTTTCAGGCTAAGACACTACAGCCTGTCAGGTTGTGAGTATTCTCAGGCCTCCTGACTAGGACAGTTACAAGTCAAAAGTGGGCCCAGCTTTCCAGAAGGAATGCAAGCTGACAGTAGCCTAATTCCCTTCAGTGGAGCTCTACTCAGCCAAATCCAGGCTCAAACACATCTCAAACCAGCTCTGCCATTTGCTTTGAAAACACACTTCCCTTTGTGCAGTGAAGGATGAAAAGGTATGAAAAGCCTCAAGCTGAGTCTCACCACAACAGTGGGCCTGAAGAAATGCCAAAGGAGTTTATTGGAGGGGCCTATTCTGGTGAAAGCTCCTACTTTCCAGACCTCCAACAGCATCACCAGCAGACCCTGAAGAAGTGTGGCACCTACCACGGCTTGGGGTACTCAGTGTCCATCACGGGAGGACATTCTGTTAATGTCTTGGTGATGCCAACAGCACGGATCTGCTTTTCAACTTGTCCCAGACTCTTTCTGGATTTCAGGAATCATCATTTTCTCCAAGCCCGTTTCAAACATCCTAGTATGACAGTTAGAGAAAAAGTATCAGAACGATTTATCACCCTATGGTGACCAAAGAAAAGCAGAAACCACACAAAGCACCAGGAAACAGAGAACACAAGACAATTTGTTTCTTAACAATTGCTGCCCTCTTACATAGATGTTTGCACATACAAACTTTTTACAAAGGATAAAAACCAGAGACAGCAATCCTTCCCTTTTATGACCCGCTCAGGAGATCAGTAACTTGAACTATCAGTGAGGAACTGTGGGCAGAAAATCAGAAATGAACCCCAAAAGGAGAGGCACCCGGGCAGTCAGATTAGCGCCAAACCTCCTTTGCCATTTCAGCCAGAGAGACAACTCTTTCCTGCTTCAAAGGCAAAAACTGCACAGCAGCCTGAAATACAACCCAAGCCAACAGAACACACTCCCTTTGGCTGTATGCTGCCAAGTATTTCCTGCAGAGCTCATGCCCCATTTCCTGTGCCATACTAGTTAATGAAGAGGAGAAAGCAACGAGAAAAAGGATGAAGTAAAACTCCAGATGAAAACAAGAGAATTGCTTTAGAGTCAGCAGCAAAATGCATTCTAAGAAGGAGACAGAAAGGGCAGCCTTCATAAATGTTCCCTTTTACTGAAGGGCATTAACTTGCTGCTCCAAAGTTTGCCTAAAAACTGCTCATCTTCTCGGGCACCACAACACTGAAACGTGGAACGCTGGAAGCACCACTTCCATTTGGTTGGTGGAACACCACTGGAAGAACCCTGTAATTCTTGCTCCTCTACAGGAGGCATCAAGCAGATTTTAAAGGATTAATAACAGACCTTGTGTGATCTGTGTAGAGATAACATCACGAATTTCATCAGCATGGCCATCTGCCTGGGGATGATTTCAACAATGTGTCACAGCTTTGACAGAGGAACGTAAACCCTTCCTCAGAACTTTATTCCCATGAAGGCCAAAATGACACAAAAGCATGGAATGTTTCCCAGCATGAACACAAACTGCAGAGAGCAGTGGTCAGAATGGCTGTGCTGTGTGACAGGGCAAGTGTGTTGCTATTAGCTGGAGATTAAATGGAGACACTTTCAGACAAGTAACGACATCACACACACCAGGAAAGGAGGAGAACTACACAAGTCCTTTAGTTCCATTCCCTCAGTTTTCATGGAGTGTCACCTGCTGTGGCCACTGCCCTTTATGTCCCCTTGACTCCAGAGCATTTGGAGCAAGTCCCTGGAGCCAGCAGAGTCCCACCCATGTACAGGATGCCTGATCTGTGCAACTGCACACTCTGAACCACTCGTGTCACACACTGGAGCTTTTCAGAGCAAGGAACTTACTTTTGATAAGTTTTGTTGGTTTGGAACTTGGAAGTCTTTGGAATAGCAGAATGAAGACCTGTTTCCTGTACCAGTCAACTGATTCACTGGAAATTTAAAAGAACAGTTATTCAGTTCACAGTGGGCTTTGACTGGTGCTGTCACTTTACAGAAAACACAGAGAAAGTTGTTCCCATCTCTTTAACTGATAAATGTGACATTTTTGCTCCTGAAGTGTTAACCTTTGGCATGACTGCACACTGCAGAACCAAAGCCCACAGAAGTCAGTTTTGAATGCAATTTGAGCTCATACTCACGGGGGCATATGCTCCATGATGCTGTTTAGCAGGTCAAAGCCTTGGGGATCACTGGCTTTCAAGGCAATCAGCTTCAGGAATCCCCCCAACACTCCAGGCTGCAAGGAAAGCAAACATGAAGCTCTAGGCAACTGTTCTTCCTAAGTGGCCCAGCAGAAAGTTGGCTCTGACCATCGAAGACATGCAACAGTGCAAAAGCATCCCTAACCTAAACCAGGATTCTGATCCTGCAGTGCAGGACAAGGAAGACACGTTGTGGCTCCTTCTCACTCACTCACTCACTCACTCACTCACTCACTCACAAGACACGTTGTGGCTCCTTCTCACTCACTCACTCCCTCACTCACTCACTCACTCCACTCACTCCCTCACTCACTCACTCACTCATTCACTCCCTCACTCACTCACTCACTCTCCTCAAGCCTGTTCTGAACACAAGCCCTGAGAGTTCTGCTGGTCCACATGTTCCACAGGAAGCAAACAAGGTAAGAAAATTCTGGGAAACTGCCACTTGCCAAAACCAAGTGCAGGAATTTTCCATCTCGGCTGACAAAAGCACAGGAGCCCAGGATTCACCTCACCCCCAGGACGGGAAAGCACCCACCAAGCTGCATGCAGAGTATTTATCCGTGCATGGAGCGCCACTGAGGCCCAGCCCAGCCCAGCCCCTGCCCCGCGGCCCCGGCACTCACGATCTTGGCGGCGGCGCTGCGGGCGATGCTGCCGGCGCCGCGCTCCAGGAACGCCTCTGCAGCAGCCGCACCGGAGGCGGGATGTTCCCCGCGCGCTCCCGCGGCACCGGCTGCGGCAGGTGCGGGAAAACAGCGCCATGAACGAACACGGGATGTGGCATCGAGCAGGAGAGACAGAGAGGCGGACTCCGCGCGAGAACAGTAGCGACGGCGCTGGGTACTCCGCGCATGCGCAAGAGCGACACCGCTCAGTACTCCGCGCGTGCGCAGTAGAGACGGCGCACCGTACTCCGCGCATGCGCAGTAGCGACGACCCGCTGTACTCCGCGCGTGCGCAGCAGAGACGGCGCTCCGTACTCCGCGCATGCGCAGTAGCGACGACGCGCTGTACTCCGCGCGTGCGCAGCAGAGGCGGCGCTCTGTACTCCGCGCATGCGCAGCAGCGACAGCGCTCTGTACTCCGCGCGTGCGCAATTGGGACGGCGCGCTGTACTCCGCGCATGAGCAGTACCGACGGCGAGCCGTACTCCGCGCTTGCGCAGTACCGCCGAAGCTCTCTAATCCGCACGTGCGCAGTAGCGATGCAGATACCGCTGCCAAAAACGCCGGTTCGAATCCCGCCCTCGCCGGCCCTTCAGCTGCGCTGCCCCGCCTGGCGGACATGTCCAAGAACTGCATCGTAGTCCAGCCCCCACCACCTCCAATGCCCGCCGGGGCTCCCCAAGGAGGGGCGTGACGAGGGGCGACACCTCGGTCGCCGGGGGTCCGCAAGGCGAGGTTGCCGAGGGCCGACACCTCGGGCGCCGAGAGTCATCGGGTTGAGGTTGCCGCGGGGCGACACCTCGGGCGCCGGGACTCCCCAAGGGGGAGTTTGCCGAGGGGCGACTCCTCGGGCGCCGGGGGTCCCCAAGGGGGGATTGCCGAGGGACGACAGTTTTGAGCACCGGGGGTCCCCAAGGGGGGTTCCCGACGGACGACATTTTGGGCACCGGGGGTCCCCAAGGGGGTTCCCCGAGGGACGACATTTCGGGCACCGGGGGTCCCCAAGGGGGGTTCCCGACGGACGACATTTTGGGCGCCGGGGATCTCTGTGGGGGTCTCTGGGGTGTCTCCGGAGCATCTCTGGTGGTCTCTGGGGTTCTCTGGAGGTCTCTGTGGGATCTATGGGGGTCTCTGGTGGATCTATGAGGGGTTCCTGTGGGTCCCTGGGGTCCTCTGGGGGTCCCAAGGTGGGTCCCTGGGGGTCTCTGGAGGTCCCTGGGGGTCTCGGAGGGGTTTCTCGTGATCTCTGGAGGGGTCTCTGGAGGTCCCTGGGGGGCATCTCGTGATCTCTGGGCAGTCTATGAGGGTCCCTGGGGGGTCCCTGAGGGTCTCTGGGGGTCTCTGGGAGTCTCTGGGGGTGTCTGGGGATTTCTGGGGGGTCCGAGGGGATCCCCAGGGGAGTTCTTTGGGGGTCCCTGGGGGGGTCTCTGGTGGATCTTTGAGGGGTTCCTGTGGGTCCCTGGGGGATCTCTGAGAGTCTCTGGGGGTCTCTGGGGGTCTCTATGAGTCTCTGGGGGTGTCTGAGGGTCCCTGGGGGGTCTCTGGGAGTCTCTGGCAGTGTCTGGGGGTTTCTGGGGCGTCCCAGGAGATCCCCTGGGGAGTTCTTTGGGGGTCACAGGGGGGGGTTCTGGGGACCTGTGGGGATCCCTAGGGGGTCCTTGGCGGTTGCTGTGGGGTCCCTTGGGGGATCTCTGAGAGTCTCTGGGGGTCCCTGGGGGTCTCTGGGGGTGTCTGGGGGTCCCTGGAGGGGTCTGGGGGTCTCTGGGGATCTCTGGGGGTCTCTGGGGGCATCTGAGGGTCCCTGGCGGGTGTCTGGGGGTCCCTGGGGTGTCTCGGTGTGTGTCTGGGGCTTCCTGGAGGGCTCTGAGAGTTTCTGGGGGGTCCCTGGGGGTCTCTGGGAATCTCTGGGGGTGTCTGGGGATCCCTGGAGGGGTCTGGGGGTCTCTGGGGATCTCTGGGGGTCTCTGGGGGCATCTGAGGGTCCCTGGCGGGTGTCTGGGGGTCTCTGGGGGTCCCTGGGGTTTCTCGGCGTGTGTCTGGGAGTTCCTGGAGGGCTCTGAGAGTCTCTGAGGGTCCCTGGGGGTCTCTGGGAATCTCTGAGGGTGTCTGGGGGTCCCTGGAGGGGTCTGGGGGTCTCTGGGGATCTCTGGGGATCTCTGGGGGCATCTGAGGGTTCCTGGCGGGTGTCCGGAAGTCTCTGGGGGTCCCGCAGGGGTCTCTGCGGGTCCCTGAGGGGGTCTCTGGGAGTTTCCTGGGGCCCCTGGGAGTCTCTGGGGGTCTGTGGGGGTCCTTGGGCGGTCCCTGGTGATCTATGGAGGGTCTCTGGGGGTCCCTGGGGGGGTCTCGGCGGGTGTCTGGGAGTCCCTGGAGGTCTCTGAAAATCTCTGGGGGGTCTCTGGTGGTCCCTGGGGGGTCTCTGGGGGGGTCTCTGGGGCTTTCTGGTGGTCCCTGGGGGGTCCGTGGGGGTCTCTGGGGGTCTCTTGGAGTCTCTGGGGTCTCTGGAGGTCCCTGGGGGGGGTCTCTGAGGGTTTCTGGGAGTCTCTGGGGTGTCTGGAAGTCTCTGGGGGTCCCTGAGGGGTCTCTGCGGGTCCCTGAGGGATCTCTGGGAGTTTCTGGGGGCCCCTGGGAGTCTCTGGGGGTGTCTGGGGGTCTGCGGGGGTCCTTGGGCGGTCCCTGGTGATCTATGGGGAGTCTCTGGGGGTCCCTGGGGAGTCCCAGTGGGCTCTCTGGGGGTCCCTGGGGGGTCTCTGAGAGTCTCTGGTGGTCTCTCGGGGGTCCCTGGGGGGGCCCTGGGGGTCCGTGGGGGCGTCTGAGAGTCCCTGGGATGTGTCTGGAGGTCTAGGGGGGTCCCTGGGGTGTCTGGGGGTGTCTGGGGGTCTCTGACAGTCTCTGGGGGGTCTCTGGGGGAAACTGGGGGTTCTCTGGGAGATCTCTGTAGCGTCCTGGGGGTCCCTGGGGGGTCCCTGGGTGTCCCTGGGAGTGTCTGGGAATCTCTGGGGTCTCTGGGGGTCCCTGTGGAGTCCCTGGGGGGGTCCTCTGGGGGTCTCTGGGGTCCCCAAGGAGGTTGGCCGAGGGACGGCATTTCGGGCACAGGGGATCTCTGTGGGGGTCTCTGGGGTGTCTCCGGAGCATCTCTGGTGGTCTCTGGGGTTCTCTGGAGGTCTCTGTGGGATCTATGGGGGTCTCTGGTGGATCTATGAGGGGTTCCTGTGGGTCCCTGGGGTCCTCTGGGGGTCCCAAGGTGGGTCCCTGGGGGGTCTCTGGAGGTCCCTGGGGGTCTCGGAGGGGTTTCTCGTGATCTCTGGAGGGGTCTCTGGAGGTCCCTGGGGGGCATCTCGTGATCTCTGGGCGGTCTGTGGGGGTCCCTGGGGGGTCCCTGAGGGTCTCTGAGGGTCTCTGGGAGTCTCTGGGGGTCCCTGAGGGTCTCTGGGGGTCTCTGGGGGTGTCTGGGGATTTCTGGGGGGTCCGAGGGGATCCCCAGGGGAGTTCTTTGGGGGTCCCTGGGGGGTCTCTGGTGGATCTTTGAGGGGTTCCTGTGGGTCCCTGGGGGATCTCTGAGAGTCTCTGGGGGTCTCTGGGGGTCTCTATGAGTCTCTGGGGGTGTCTGAGGGTCCCTGGGGGGTCTCTGGGAGTCTCTGGGGGTGTCTGGGGGTTTCTGGGGGGTCCCAGGAGATCCCCAGGGGAGTTCTTTGGGGGTCACAGGGGGGGGTTCTGGGGACCTGTGGGGATCCCTAGGGGGTCCTTGGCGGTTCCTGTGGGGTCCCTTGGGGGATCTCTGAGAGTCTCTGAGGGTCCTTGGGGGTCCCTGTGGGGTCTCTGGGGGATCTCTGAGAGTCTCTGGGGGTCTCTGGAGGGTCTCTGGGGATCTCTGGGGGTCTCTGGGGGTCTCTGGGGGTGTCTAGGGGTCCCTGGAGGGGTCTGGGGGTCTCTGGGGTTCTCTGGGGGTCTCTGGGGGCATCTGAGGGTCCCTGGCGGGTGTCTGGGGGTCTCTGGGGGTCCCTGGGGTGTCTCGGCGTGTGTCTGGGAGTCCCTGGAGGTCTCTGAGAGTCTCTGGGGGGTCTCTGGGGGCATCTGGGGGTCCCTGCGGGTCTCTGGGGGTGTCTGGGGGTCCCTGGAGGGGTCTGGGGGTCTCTGGGGGCATCTGAGGGTTCCTGGCGGGTGTCTAGAAGTCTCTGGGGGTCCCTCAGGGGTCTCTGCGTGTCCCTGAGGGGTCTCTGGGAGTTTCTGGGGACCCCTGGGAGTCTCTGGGGGTGTCTGGGGTTCTGTGGGGGTCCTTGGGCGGTCCCTGGTGATCTATGGAGGGTCTCTTGGGGTCCCTGGGGGGTTTCGGCGGGTGTCTGGGAGTCCCTGGAGGTCTCTGAGAATCTCTGGGGGGTCTCTGGTGGTCCCTGGGGGATCCGTGGGGGTCTCTGGGGGTCTCTTGGCGTCTCTGGGGTCTCTGGAGGTCCCTGGGGGGTCTCTGAGGGATTCTGGGAGTCTCTGGGGTGTCTGGGAGTCTCTGGGGGTCCCTGAGGGGTCCCTGGGGGGTCCCTGAGGGATCTCTGGGAGTTTCTGGGGGCCCCTGGGAGTCTCTGGGGGTGTCTGGGGGTCTGCGGGGGTCCTTGGGCGGTCCCTGGTGATCTATGGGGAGTCTCTGGGGGTCCCTGGGGAGTCCCAGTGGGCTCTCTGGGGGTGTCTGGGGGGTCTCTGAGAGACTCTGGGGGACTCTGGGGGGTCCCTGGGGGGGCCCTGGGGGTCCGTGGGGGCGTCTGGGAGTCCCTGGGGGGTGTCTGGAGGTCTAGGGGGGTCCCTGGGCTGTCTGGGAGTGTCTGGGGGTCTCTGACAGTTTCTGGGGGGTCTCTGAGGGAAACTGAGGGTTCTCTGGGAGATCTCTGTAGCGTCCTGGGGGTCCCTGGGTGTCCCTGGGAGTGTCTGGGAATCTCTGGAGTCTCTGGGGGTCCCTGTGGAGTCCCTGGGGGGGTCCTCTGGGGGTCTCTGGGGTCCCCAAGGAGGTTGGCCGAGGGACGGCATTTCGGGCACCGGGGCTCCCCACGGGGTGGTTGCCGAGGGGCGACACCTCGGGCACCGGGGCTCCCCAAATGGGGGGTCCCCAAGGGGCGACATTTCGGGCGCCGGAAGTCCCCGAAGGGGGGGGTTGCCGAGGGGCGACACCTCGGGCGCCGGGGCTCCGCAAGGGGGTTCCCCGAGGGACGACATTTCGGGCACCGGGGGTCCCCAAGGGGGTTCCCCGAGGGACGACATTTCGGGCACCGGGGATCTCTTTGGGGGTCTCTGGGTTGTCTCCGGAGCATCTCTGGTGGTCTCTGGGGTTCTCTGGAGGTCTCTGTGGGATCTATGGGGGTCTCTGGTGGATCTATGAGGGGTTCCTGTGGGTCCCTGGGGTCCTCTGGGGGTCCCAAGGTGGGTCCCTGGGGGTCTCTGGAGGTCCCTGGGGGTCTCGGAGGGGTTTCTCGTGATCTCTGGAGGGGTCTCTGGAGGTCCCTGGGGGGCATCTCATGATCTCTGGGCGGTCTATGGGGGTCCCTGGGGGGTCCCTGAGGGTCTCTGGGGGTCTCTGGTGGATCTTTGAGGGGTTCCTGTGGGTCCCTGGGGGATCTCTGAGAGTCTCTGGGGGTCTCTATGAGTCTCTGGGGGTCCTTGGGGGTCCCTGGGGGGTCTCTGGGAGTCTCTGGGGGTGTCTGGGGGTTTCTGGGGGGTCCCAGGAGATCCCCAGGGGAGTTCTTTGGGGGTCACAGGGTGGGTCTCTGGCGATCTGTGGGGGTCCCTAGGGGGTCCTTGGGAGTCCATGTGGGGTCTCTGGGGGATCTCTGAGAGTCTCTGAGCGTCTCTGGAGGGTCTCTGGGGGTCTCTGGAGGTCTCTGGGGGTCTCTGGGGGTGTCTGAGGGTCCCTGGCGGGTGTCTGGGGGTCTCTGGGTGTCCCTGGGGTGTCTCGGCGTGTGTCTGGGAGTCCCTGGAGGTCTCTGAGAGTCTCTGGGGGGTCTCTGGGGGCATCTGAGGGTTCCTGACGGGTGTCTAGAAGTCTCTGGGGGTCCCTCAGGGGTCTCTGCGGGTCCCTGAGGGGTCTCTGGGAGTTTCTGGGGACCCCTGGGAGTCTCTGGGGGTGTCTGGGGGTCTGTAGGGGTCCTTGGGCGGTCCCTGGTGATCTATGAAGGGTCTCTGGGGGTCCCTGGGGGGTTTCGGCGGGTGTCTGGGAGTCCCTGGAGGTCTCTGAGAATCTCTGGGGGGTGTCTGGTGGTCCCTGGGGGGTCCGTGGGGGTCTCTGGGGGTCTCTTGGAGTCTCTGGGGTCTCTGGAGGTCCCTGGGGGGTCTCTGGGGTGTCTGGGAGTCTCTGGGGGTCCCTGAGGGGTCTCTGCGGGTCCCTGAGGGATCTCTGGGAGTTTCTGGGGGCCCCTGGGAGTCTCTGGGGGTGTCTGGGGGTCTGCGGTAGTCCTTGGGCGGTCCCTGGTGATCTATGGGGAGTCTCTGGGGTTCCCTGGGGAGTCCCAGTGGGCTCTCTGGGGGTCCCTGGGGGGTCTCTGAGAGTCTCTGGGGGTCTCTGGGGGGTCCCTGGGGGGTCCCTGGGGGTCCGTGGGGGCGTCTGGGAGTCCCTGGGGAGTGTCTGGAGGTCTACGGGGGTCCCTGGGGTGTCTGGGGGTGTCTGGGGGTCTCTGACAGTCTCTGGGGGGTCTCTGGGGAAAACTGGGGGTTCTCTGGGAGATCTCTGTAGCTTCTAGGGGATCCCTGGGTGTCCCTGGGAGTGTCTGGGAATCTCTGGGGTCTCTGGGGGTCCCTGTGGAGTCCCTGGGGGGGTCCTCTGGGGGTCTCTGGGGTCCCCAAGGAGGTTGGCCGAGGGACGGCATTTCGGGCACCGGGGCTCCCCACGGGGTGGTTGCCGAGGGGCGACACCTCGGGCACCGGGGCTCCCCAAATGGGGGGTCCCCAAGGGGCGACATTTCGGGCGCCGGAAGTCCCCGAAGGGGGGGGTTGCCGAGGGGCGACACCTCGGGCGCCGGGGCTCCCCAAGGGGGTTCCCCGAGGGACGACATTTCGGGCACCGGGGGTCCCCAAGGGGGTTTCCCGAGGGACGACATTTCGGGCACCGGGGATCTCTGTGGGGGTCTCTGGGGTGTCTCCGGAGCATCTCTGGTGGTCTCTGGGGTTCTCTGGAGGTCTCTGTGGGATCTATGGGGGTCTCTGGTGGATCTATGAGGGGTTCCTGTGGGTCCCTGGGGTCCTCTGGGGGTCCCAAGGTGGGTCCCTGGGGGTCTCTGGAGGTCCCTGGGGGTCTCGGAGGGGTTTCTCGTGATCTCTGGAGGGGTCTCTGGAGGTCCCTGGGGGGCATCTCGTGATCTCTGGGCGGTCTATGGGGGTCCCTGGGGGGTCCCTGAGGGTCTCTGGGGGTCTCTGGTGGATCTTTGAGGGGTTCCTGTGGGTCCCTGGGGGATCTCTGAGAGTCTCTGGGGGTCTCTATGAGTCTCTGGGGGTGTCTGAGGGTCCCTGGGGGGTCTCTGGGAGTCTCTGGCGGTGTCTGGGGGTTTCTGGGGGGTCCCAGGAGATCCCCAGGGGAGTTCTTTGGGGGTCACAGGGGGGGTCTATGGGGATCTGTGGGGGTCCCTTTGGGGGTCCTTGGGGGTCCCTGTGGGGTCTCTGGAGGATCCCTGAGTGTCTCTGGGGGTCTCTGGAGGGTCTCTGGGGGTCTCTGGGGGTGTCTGGGGGTCCCTGGAGAGTTCTGGGGGTCTCTGGGGATCTCTGGGGGTCTCTGGGGGCATCTGAGGGTTCCTGGCGGGTGTCTGGGAGTCTCTGGGGGTCCCTCAGGCGTCACTGCGGGTCCCTGAGGGGTCTCTGGGAGTTTCTGGGGGTGTCTGGGGGTCTGTGGGTGTCCTTGGGCAGTCCCTGGTGATCTATGGAGGGTCTCTGGTGGTCCCTGGGGAGTCTCGGCGGGTGTCTGGGAGTCCCTGGAGGTCTCTGAGAATCTCTGGGGGGTCTCTGGTAGTCCCTGGGGGGTCTCTGGGTGGTCTCTGGGGCTTTCTGGTGGTCCCTGGGGGGTCCGTGGGGGTCTCTGGGGGTCTCTTGGAGTCTCTGGGGTCTCTGGAGGTCCCTGGGGGGTCTCTGAGGGTTTCTGGGAGTCTCTGGGGTGTCTGGGAGTCTCTGGGGGTCCCTGAGGGGTCTCTGCGGGTCCCTGAGGGATCTCTGGGAGTTTCTGGGGACCCCTGGGAGTCTCTGGGGGTGTCTGGGGGTCTGTGGGGGTCCTTGGGCGGTCCCTGGTGATCTATGGGGAGTCTCTGGGGGTCCCTGGGGAGTCCCAGTGGGCTCTCTGGGGGTCTTGGGGGGGCTCTGAGAGTCTCTGGGGGTATCTGGGGGGGCCCTGGGGGGGCCCTGGGGGTCCGTGGGGGCGTCTGGGAGTCCCTGGGGAGTGTCTGGAGGTCTACGGGGGTCCCTGGGGTGTCTGGGGGTGTCTGGGGTTCTCTGACAGTCTCTGGGGGGTCTCTGGGGAAAACTGGGGGTTCTCTGGGAGATCTCTGTAGCTTCTAGGGGATCCCTGGGTGTCCCTGGGAGTGTCTGGGAATCTCTGGGGTCTCTGGGGGTCCCTGTGGAGTCCCTGGGGGGGTCCTCTGGGGGTCTCTGGGGTCCCCAAGGAGGCTGGCCGAGGGACGGCATTTCGGGCACCGGGGCTCCCCACGGGGTGGTTGCCGAGGGGCGACACCTCGGGCACCGGGGCTCCCCAAATGGGGGGTCCCCAAGGGGCGACATTTCGGGCGCCGGAAGTCCCCGAAAGGGGGGGTTGCCGAGGGGCGACACCTCGGGCGCCGGGGCTCCCCAAGGGGGTTCCCCGAGGGACGGCATTTCGGGCACCGGGGGTCCCCAAGGGGGTTCCCCGAGGGACGACATTTCGGGCACCGGGGGTCCCCAAGGGGGTTCCCCGAGGGACGACATTTCGGGCACCGGGGATCTCTGTGGGGGTCTCTGGGTTGTCTCCGGAGCATCTCTGGTGGTCTCTGGGGTTCTCTGGAGGTCTCTGTGGGATCTATGGGGGTCTCTGGTGGATCTATGAGGGGTTCCTGTGGGTCCCTGGGGTCCTCTGGGGGTCCCAAGGTGGGTCCCTGGGGGTCTCTGGAGGTCCCTGGGGGTCTCGGAGGGGTTTCTCGTGATCTCTGGAGGGGTCTCTGGAGGTCCCTGGGGGGCATCTCGTGATCTCTGGGCGGTCTGTGGGGGTCCCTGGGGGGTCCCTGAGGGTCTCTGGTGGATCTTTGAGGGGTTCCTGTGGGTCCCTGTGGGATCTCTGAGAGTCTCTGAGGGTCTCTATGATTCTCTGGGGGTGTCTGAGGGTCCCTGGGGGGTCTCTGGGAGTCTCTGGGGGTGTCTGGGGGTTTCTGGGGGGTCCCAGGAGATCCCCAGGGGAGTTCTGTGGGGGTCACAGGGGGGGTCTCTGGGGATCTGTGGGGGTCCCTAGGGGGTCCTTGGGGGTCCCTGTGGGGTCTCTGGAGGATCTCTGAGTGTCTCTGGGGGTCTCTGGGGGTGTCTGGGGGTCCCTGGAGGGTTCTGGGGGTCTCTGGGGATCTCTGGGGGTCTCTGGGGGCATCTGAGGGTTCCTGGCGGGTGTCTGGGAGTCTCTGGGGGTCCCTGAGGGGTCTCTGCGGGTCCCTGAGGGATCTCTGGGAGTTTCTGGGGACCCCTGGGAGTCTCTGGGGGTGTCTGGGGGTCTGCGGGGGTCCTTGGGCGGTCCCTGGTGATCTATGGGGAGTCTCTGAGGGTCCCTGGGGAGTCCCAGTGGGCTCTCTGGGGGTCTTGGGGGGTCTCTGAGAGTCTCTGGGGGTATCTGGGGGGGCCCTGGGGGGGGCCCTGGGGGTCCGTGGGGGCGTCTGGGAGTCCCTGGGGAGTGTCTGGAGGTCTACGGGGGTCCCTGGGGTGTCTGGGGGTGTCTGGGGTTCTCTGACAGTCTCTGGGGGGTCTCTGGGGAAAACTGGGGGTTCTCTGGGAGATCTCTGTAGCTTCTAGGGGATCCCTGGGTGTCCCTGGGAGTGTCTGGGAATCTCTGGGGTCTCTGGGGGTCCCTGTGGAGTCCCTGGGGGGGTCCTCTGGGGGTCTCTGGGGTCCCCAAGGAGGTTGGCCGAGGGATGGCATTTCGGGCACCGGGGCTCCCCACGGGGTGGTTGCCGAGGGGCGACACCTCGGGCACCGGGGCTCCCCAAATGGGGGGTCCCCAAGGGGCGACATTTCGGGCGCCGGAAGTCCCCGAAAGGGGGGGTTGCCGAGGGGCGACACCTCGGGCGCCGGGGCTCCCCAAGGGGGTTCCCCGAGGGACGGCATTTCGGGCACCGGGGGTCCCCAAGGGGGTTCCCCGAGGGACGACATTTCGGGCACCGGGGGTCCCCAAGGGGGTTCCCCGAGGGACGACATTTCGGGCACCGGGGGTCCCCAAGGGGGTTCCCCGAGGGACGACATTTCGGGCACCGGGGATCTCTGTGGGGGTCTCTGGGTTGTCTCCGGAGCATCTCTGGTGGTCTCTGGGGTTCTCTGGAGGTCTCTGTGGGATCTATGGGGGTCTCTGGTGGATCTATGAGGGGTTCCTGTGGGTCCCTGGGGTCCTCTGGGGGTCCCAAGGTGGGTCCCTGGGGGTCTCTGGAGGTCCCTGGGGGTCTCGGAGGGGTTTCTCGTGATCTCTGGAGGGGTCTCTGGAGGTCCCTGGGGGGCATCTCGTGATCTCTGGGCGGTCTGTGGGGGTCCCTGGGGGGTCCCTGAGGGTCTCTGGTGGATCTTTGAGGGGTTCCTGTGGGTCCCTGTGGGATCTCTGAGAGTCTCTGAGGGTCTCTATGATTCTCTGGGGGTGTCTGAGGGTCCCTGGGGGGTCTCTGGGAGTCTCTGGGGGTGTCTGGGGGTTTCTGGGGGGTCCCAGGAGATCCCCAGGGGAGTTCTGTGGGGGTCACAGGGGGGGTCTCTGGGGATCTGTGGGGGTCCCTAGGGGGTCCTTGGGGGTCCCTGTGGGGTCTCTGGAGGATCTCTGAGTGTCTCTGGGGGTCTCTGGGGGTGTCTGGGGGTCCCTGGAGGGTTCTGGGGGTCTCTGGGGATCTCTGGGGGTCTCTGGGGGCATCTGAGGGTTCCTGGCGGGTGTCTGGGAGTCTCTGGGGGTCCCTCAGGGGTCTCTGCGGGTCCCTGAGGGGTCTCTGGAGGTCCCTGGGGGTCTCGGAGGGGTTTCTCGTGATCTCTGGAGGGGTCTCTGGAGGTCCCTGGGGGCATCTCGTGATCTCTGGGCGGTCTATGGTGGTCTCTGGGGGGTCCCTGAGGGTCTCTGAGGGTCTCTGGGAGTCTCTGGGGGTGTCTGAGGGTCCCTGGGGGGTCTCTGGGAGTCTCTGGGGGTGTCTGGGGATTTCTGGGGGGTCCGAGGGGATCCCCAGGGGAGTTCTTTGGGGGTCCCTGGGGGGTCTCTGGTGGATCTTTGAGGGGTTCCTGTGGGTCCCTGGGGGATCTCTGAGAGTCTCTGGGGGTCTCTGGGGGTCTCTATGAGTCTCTGGGGGTGTCTGAGGGTCCCTGGGGGGTCTCTGGGAGTCTCTGGGGGTGTCTGGGGATTTCTGGGGGGTCCGAGGGGATCCCCAGGGGAGTTCTTTGGGGGTCACAGGGGGGGTCTCTGGGGATCTGTGGGGGTCCCTTTGGGGGTCCTTGGGGGTCCCTGTGGGGTCTCTGGGGGATCTCTGAGAGTCTCTGGGGGTCTCTGGAGGGTCTCTGAGGGTCCCTGGAGGTCTCTGGGGGTCTCTGGGGGTCTCTGGGGGTCCCTGGAGGGGTCTAGGGGTCTCTGGGGTTCTCTGGGGGTCTCTGGGGGCATCTGAGGGTCCCTGGCGGGTGTCTGGGGGTCTCTGGGTGTCCCTGGTGGGTCTCGGCGTGTGTCTGGGAGTCCCTGGAGGTCTCTGAGAGTCCCTGGGGGTCTCTGGGGGTCCCTGGGGGTCCCTGCGGGTCTCTGCGGGTGTCTGGGGGTCCCTGGAGGGGTCTGGGGGTCTCTGGGGATCTCTGGGGGTCTCTGGGGGCATCTGAGGGTTCCTGGCGGGTGTCTGGAAGTGTCTGGGGGTCCCTCAGGGGTCTCTGCGGGTCCCTGAGGGGTCTCTGGGAGTTTCTGGGGGCCCCTGGGAGTCTCTGGGGGTGTCTGGGGGGTCTGTGGGGGTCCTTGGGCGGTCCCTGGTGATCTATGGAGGGTCTCTTGGGGTACCTGGGGGGTCTCGGCGGGTGTCTGGGAGTCCCTGGAGGTCTCTGAGAATCTCGGGGGGGTCTCTGGTGGTCCCTGGGGGGTCCGTGGGGGTCTCTGGGGGTCTCTTGGAGTCTCTGGGGTCTCTGGAGGTCCCTGGGGGGGGTCTCTGAGGGTTTCTGGGAGTCTCTGGGGTGTCTGGGAGTCTCTGGGGGTCCCTGAGGGGTCTCTGCGGGTCCCTTAGAGATCTCTGGGAGTTTCTGGGGGCCCCTGGGAGTCTCTGGGGGTGTCTGGGGGTCTGCGGGGGTCCTTGGGCGGTCCCTGGTGATCTATGGGGAGTCTCTGGGGGTCCCTGGGGAGTCCCAGTGGGCTCTCTGGGGGTCCCTGGGGGGTCTCTGAGAGTCTCTGGGGGTCTCTGGGGGGTCCCTGGGGGGCCCTGGGTGTCCATGGGGGCGTCTGGGAGTCCTTGGGGGGTGTCTGGAGGTCTAGGGGGGTCCCTGGGGTGTCTGGGGGTGTCTGGGGGTCTCTGACAGTTTCTGGGGGGTCTCTGGGGGAAACTGGGAGTTCTCTGGGAGATCTCTGTAGTGTCCTGGGGGTCCCTGGGGGGTCCCTGGGTGTCCCAGGGAGTGTCTGGGAATCTCTGGGGTTTCTGGGGGTCCCTGTGGAGTCCCTGGGGGGGTCCTCTGGGGGTCTCTGGGGTCCCCAAGGAGGTTGGCCGAGGGACGGCATTTCGGGCACCGGGGGTCCCCAAGGGGGTTCCCCGAGGGACGACATTTCGGGCACCGGGGGTCCCCAAGGGGGTTCCCCGAGGGACGACATTTCGGGCACCGGGAATCTCTGTGGGGGTCTCTGGGGTGTCTCCGGAGCATCTCTGGTGGTCTCTGGGGTTCTCTGGAGGTCTCTGTGGGATCTATGGGGGTCTCTGGTGGATCTATGAGGGGTTCCTGTGGTTCCCTGGGGTCCTCTGGGGGTCCCAAGGTGGGTCCCTGGGGGTCTCTGGAGGTCCCTGGGGGTCTCGGAGGGGTTTCTCGTGATCTCTGGAGGGGTCTCTGGAGGTCCCTGGGGGGCATCTCGTGATCTCTGGGCGGTCTATGGGGGTCCCTGGGGGGTCCCTGAGGGTCTCTGGTGGATCTTTGAGGGGTTCCTGTGGGTCCCTGTGGGATCTCTGAGAGTCTCTGAGGGTCTCTATGATTCTCTGGGGGTGTCTGAGGGTCCCTGGGGGGTCTCTGGGAGTCTCTGGGGGTGTCTGGGGGTTTCTGGGGGGTCCCAGGAGATCCCCAGGGGAGTTCTTTGGGGGTCACAGGGGGGGTCTCTGGGGATCTGTGGGGGTCCCTAGGGGGTCCTTGGGGGTCCCTGTGGGGTCTCTGGAGGATCTCTGAGTGTCTCTGGGGGTCTCTGGGGGTGTCTGGGGGTCCCTGGAGGGTTCTGGGGGTCTCTGGGGATCTCTGGGGGTCTCTGGGGGCATCTGAGGGTTCCTGGCGGGTGTCTGGGAGTCTCTGGGGGTCCCTCAGGGGTCTCTGCGGGTCCCTGAGGGGTCTCTGGAGGTCCCTGGGGGTCTCGGAGGGGTTTCTCGTGATCTCTGGAGGGGTCTCTGGAGGTCCCTGGGGGCATCTCGTGATCTCTGGGCGGTCTATGGTGGTCTCTGGGGGGTCCCTGAGGGTCTCTGAGGGTCTCTGGGGGTGTCTGAGGGTCCCTGGGGGGTCTCTGGGAGTCTCTGGGGGTGTCTGGGGATTTCTGGGGGGTCCGAGGGGATCCCCAGGGGAGTTCTTTGGGGGTCCCTGGGGGGTCTCTGGTGGATCTTTGAGGGGTTCCTGTGGGTCCCTGGGGGATCTCTGAGAGTCTCTGGGGGTCTCTATGAGTCTCTGGGGGTGTCTGAGGGTCCCTGGGGGGTCTCTGGGAGTCTCTGGGGGTGTCTGGGGATTTCTGGGGGGTCCGAGGGGATCCCCAGGGGAGTTCTTTGGGGGTCACAGGGGGGGTCTCTGGGGATCTGTGGGGGTCCCTTTGGGGGTCCTTGGGGGTCCCTGTGGGGTCTCTGGGGGATCTCTGAGAGTCTCTGGGGGTCTCTGGAGGGTCTCTGAGGGTCCCTGGAAGTCTCTGGGGGTCTCTGGGGGTCTCTGGGGGTCCCTGGAGGGGTCTAGGGGTCTCTGGGGTTCTCTGGGGGTCTCTGGGGGCATCTGAGGGTCCCTGGCGGGTGTCTGGGGGTCTCTGGGTGTCCCTGGTGGGTCTCGGCGTGTGTCTGGGAGTCCCTGGAGGTCTCTGAGAGTCCCTGGGGGTCTCTGGGGGTCCCTGGGGGTCCCTGCGGGTCTCTGCGGGTGTCTGGGGGTCCCTGGAGGGGTCTGGGGGTCTCTGGGGATCTCTGGGGGTCTCTGGGGGCATCTGAGGGTTCCTGGCGGGTGTCTGGAAGTGTCTGGGGGTCCCTCAGGGGTCTCTGCGGGTCCCTGAGGGGTCTCTGGGAGTTTCTGGGGGCCCCTGGGAGTCTCTGAGGGTGTCTGGGGGGTCTGTGGGGGTCCTTGGGCGGTCCCTGGTGATCTATGGAGGGTCTCTTGGGGTACCTGGGGGGTCTCGGCGGGTGTCTGGGAGTCCCTGGAGGTCTCTGAGAATCTCTGGGGGGTCTCTGGTGGTCCCTGGGGGGTCTCTAGGGGGTCTCTGAGGCTTTCTGGTGGTCCCTGGAGGGTCCGTGGGGGTCTCTGGGGGTCTCTTGGAGTCTCTGGGGTCTCTGGAGGTCCCTGGGGGGTCTCTGAGGGATTCTGGGAGTCTCTGGGGTGTCTGGAAGTCTCTGGGGGTCCCTGAGGGGTCTCTGCGGGTCCCTGAGGGATCTCTGGGAGTTTCTGGGGGCCCCTGGGAGTCTCTGGGGGTGTCTGGGGGTCTGCGGGGGTCCTTGGGCGGTCCCTGGTGATCTATGGGGAGTCTCTGGGGGTCCCTGGGGAGTCCCAATGGGCTCTCTGGGGGTCTTGGGGGGTCTCTGAGAGTCTCTGGGGGTCTCTGGGGGGTCCCTGGGGGGGCCCTGGGGGTCCGTGGGGGCGTCTGGGAGGCCCTGGGGGGTGTCTGGAGGTCTAGGGGGGTCCCTGGGGTGTCTGGGGGTGTCTGGGGGTCTCTGACAGTTTCTGGGGGTGTCTCTGGGGGAAACTGGGGGTTCTCTGGGAGATCTCTGTAGCGTCCTGGGGGTCCCTGGGTGTCCCTGGGAGTGTCTGGGGATCTCTGGGGTCTCTGGGGGTCCCTGTGGAGTCCCTGGGGGGGGGGTCCTCTGGGGGTCTCTGGGGTCCCCAAGGAGGTTGGCCGAGGGACGGCATTTCGGGCACCGGGGGTCCCCAAATGGGGGGTCCCCAAGGGACGACATTTCGGGCGCCGGAAGTCCCCAAGGGGGTTCCCCGAGGGACGGCATTTCGGGCACAGGGGATCTCTGTGGGGGTCTCTGGGGTGTCTCCGGAGCATCTCTGGTGGTCTCTGGGGTTCTCTGGAGGTCTCTGTGGGATCTATGGGGGTCTCTGGTGGATCTATGAGGGGTTCCTGTGGGTCCCTGGGGTCCTCTGGGGGTCCCAAGGTGGGTCCCTGGGGGTCTCTGGAGGTCCCTGGGGGTCTCGGAGGGGTTTCTCGTGATCTCTGGAGGGGTCTCTGGAGGTCCCTGGGGGGCATCTCGTGATCTCTGGGCGGTCTATGGGGGTCCCTGGGGGGTCCCTGAGGGTCTCTGGGAGTCTCTGGGGGTGTCTGAGGGTCCCTGGGGGTTCTCTGGGAGTCTCTGGGGGTGTCTGGGGATTTCTGGGGGGTCCGAGGGGATCCCCAGGGGAGTTCTTTGGGGGTCACAGGGGGGGTCTCTGGTGGATCTTTGAGGGGTTCCTGTGGGTCCCTGGGGGATCTCTGAGAGTCTCTGGGGGTCTCTGGGGGTCTCTGGGAGTCTCTGGGGGTGTCTGAGGGTCCCTGGGGGGGTCTCTGGGAGTCTCTGGGGGTGTCTGGGGGTTTCTGGGGGTCCCAGGAGATCCCCTGGGGAGTTCTTTGGGGGTCACAGTGGGGGTCTCTGGGGATCTGTGGGGGTCCCTAGGGGGTCCTTGGGGGTCCCTGTGGGGTCTCTGGGGGATCTCTGAGAGTCTCTGGGGGTCTCTGGAGGATCTCTGGGGGTCTCTGGGGGTCCCTGGAGGGGTCTAGGGGTCTCTGGGGATCTCTGGGGGTCTCTGGGGGCATCTGAGGGTCCCTGGCGGGTGTCTGGTGGTCTCTGGGTGTCCCTGGGGGGTCTCGGCGTGTGTCTGGGAGTCCCTGGAGGTCTCTGAGAGTCTCTGGGGGGTCTCTGGGGGTCCCTGCGGGTCTCTGCGGGTGTCTGGGGGTCCCTGGAGGGGTCTGGGGGTCTCTGGGGATCTCTGGGGGCATCTGAGGGTTCCTGGCGGGTGTCTGGAAGTGTCTGGGGGTCCCTCAGGGGTCTCTGCGGGTCCCTGAGGGGTCTCCGGGAGTTTCTGGGGGCCCCTGGGAGTCTCTGGGGATGTCTGGGGGTCTGCGGGGGTCCTTGGGCGGTCCCTGGTGATCTATGGGGAGTCTCTGGGGGTCCCTGGGGAGTCCCAGTGGGCTCTCTGGGGGTCCTTGGGGGGTCTCTGAGAGTCTCTGGGGGTCTCTGGGGGGTCCCTGGGGGGTCCTGGGGGTCCGTGGGGGCGTCTGGGAGTCCCTTGGGGGTGTCGGGGGTGTCTAGGGGGGTCCCTGGGGTGTCTGGGGGTCTCTGACAGTCTCTGGGGGGTCTCTGGGGGAAACTGGGGGTTCTCTGGGAGATCTCTGTAGCTTCCTGGGGGTCTCTGGGGGTCCCTGGGAGTGTCTGGGAATCTCTGGGGTCTCTGGGGGTCCCTGGGGGGTCCCTGGGTGGGTCTCTGGGGGTCCCCAAGGAGGTTGTCCATGGGGCGACACCTGGGGCGCCGAGGCTCCCCAAGGGCGTGCTGGCCGAGGTGCGACACCTCGGGCGCCGGGGCTCCCCAAGGGGGTGTTGCCGAGGGGCGACACCTCGGGCGCTGGGGCTCCTCGAAGGGGGGGTTCCCGAGGGACGACATTTCGGGCACCCGGGGTCCCCAAGGGAGGTTCCCGAGGGCCGACATTGCTGGGCTGTGGGCAATGGGGGTCCCTGAGTTCCCCAGGCACCCCCTGACCACTCTTACCTCCCCTTACCTCCCTGTGACTCCTCTGAGACCCACCTTACCACCTTCATCCACTGTGAGACCCCCCTCATTCCTCTCTGACTTCTCCTGGATCCCTTTGGACCCTTCTGAACTCCCCTGGACCCCCCTGAATCCCCCTTGGACTTTCCTCAACTCTCTTGGACCACCTTGCACCCCCCCCCAGCCCCCCTTGACACTCTCAAAAACCTTGGACCCTCTTGAATCATACTTGGACTCCCCTGGACCCCTCCAAACCCCCTGAAGCCCCCTGGACCCCTCTCAAACCTACCTGGGACCCCTTGGACCCTCCTTAGACCCTTCTGGACCCCTTCGAACCTTTCTGGACACCTCTGAGACTCCCCTGGACACTCCTGGACCCCCCCAAAACCCCCTGGACCCTCCAAATCTCTCCTGGACCCCCTTGGACTCCTCTGAAACCCCCTTCCACTCCCTTAAAACCCCCTGGACCCTCCTGAACATTCCTGGACCACCTTGAATCCTCCTAGGGCCCCCATGGACCACCCCCTCATACCCCCAGGGAAAACCCCTGGACCCTCCTGGACCAACTTGAACTCTCCTGGACCCCCCAAAACACTTTGGACCCCTCTGGACCCCCCTGGGCCCTCTCGGACTTCCCTGGACGTCCCATGTCCCCTGCATGTTCCCCCATAGCCTTCCCATGTCCCCAATGTTCCCCCCATGTTTCCTCCATGTCCCCTGCGTCCCCCATGTCCACCCCATCTCCCTCATGTCCTCCCCATGTCCCCTCGATGTACCCCCATGTCCCCCTGATGTCTTCCCATGTCCCCCTGATGTCCCCCCATGTCCTCCCCGTGTCCTCCCCCATGTCCTCCCCTTGTCCCCCCATGTCCCCCCAATGTATGTCACTCCATGGCCTCCCAAGACACGCAGCTGCCAGCACAGGACACACACAAATCCCTCCGAAATTCTGGAACACGACATTCCTCTGCAGGGCTGAAAACAAGACGGGGAGGCTTTTTTCCTTTCCGTAGGTGGACTAATGCCCCCAAAACCAGGGAGCTGGGACAGTGGCTGCTCCCTGCACTCTGCTGCACTTTCCACAGCTCCTTCGTTGACTTCCTGGTGGATTTGTGCATCCTCTGAAGGTGGCACTTCTCTGCAAAGCAACTCAGGAAATCCCTTCAGTTTGATTTGTTTCCAGATTTTTCTCCCTAGCACCACAGAGCTCAAAAAGGAAACCAGAAAGCACCGTGCCAACCCCCAGCTCCTCCCACAAAGCTCAAGGGGTCCCATGTGTGTCCCCGCCACCTCCAGCTGGCCACCAGGCCCCCAGAGCTGAGGGAAATCTGAGCAGATACTGAGAAACCTCCTTTGCTGAGCACACTCATCACTGCAGTCCTTCAGGCTTTGCAAGAGTCTGTAGGGATCAGACCCCAATTCCAATCCCTGACTACCTTTCTAACAGGTTTTGTTAGACACACACGGGGTGGTCACTCCAAGAGCAGCACACAGAGACTGCACAAGGCATTACAGGATTGCCACGAAGAACAGAAGTACCTTTTCTTTCGCATGGTTTTTCCTCTGCAATAACTACCGACCGGTCTGGTTCGTACTGGACATTTCCCTTGAGGATTCAGGGCCCTCTGGTGAGGTGGGGTTGTTTAGGGCTGATCCTCACAGGCCCAGACCAAACCCAGCCACCCCATCACTGCTGCACGTGGGAGCAGATGGAAATCTCAATACAGCATATAAATGCTCCCCTTCCCTACTACTCAGTCTTTCCTTACAGATGCAAGGAGCAGATTTACTCCATCCTTTGCAGGGACTTGCTTAACTCCTGGCACTGTCCCTGTCCCAGGGAAGCTGCACTAGGACTGTGGGTCTGGGTCCTCTCCAGGCACAATGCAGCTGCTCATATTAACAGCATCAGCAATGCCCTCATTTTTTAGCAGGTCAAACTGCCGAGATACAAACCCAAGAAAAGCAATTCTTTTCCAGATTGTCACTGCATTCAGGCTGGTGCTCACCATGCACAGAACCTGCAGCACAGACACAGCAGAGGGCTCAGGGACACTCAGCATGCACAGACAGAGCAGCACAGACACAGCTGAGGGCTCAGGGACACTCAGCAGGCACAGAACCTGCAGCACAGACACAGCTGAGGGCTCAGGGACACTCAGCATGCACAGAACCTGCAGCACAGACACAGCAGAGGGCTCAGGGACACTCAGCATCCACAGAACCTGCAGCACAGACACAGCAGAGGGCTCAGGGACACTCAGCAGGCACAGAACCTGCAGCACAGACACAGCAGAGGGCTCAGGGACACTCAGCAGGCACAGAACCTGCAGCACAGACACAGCAGAGGGCTCAGGGACACTCAGCATCCACAGAACCTGCAGCACAGACACAGCAGAGGGCTCAGGGACACTCAGCATCCACAGAACCTGCAGCACAGACACAGCTGAGGGCTCAGGGACACTCAGCATGCACAGAACCTGCAGCACAGACACAGCTGAGGGCTCAGGGACACTCAGCATGCACAGAACCTGCAGCACAGACACAGCTGAGGGCTCAGGGACACTCAGCAGGCACAGACAGAGCAGCACAGACACAGCAGAGGGCTCAGGGACACTCAGCAGGCACAGAACCTGCAGCACAGACACAGCAGAGGGCTCAGGGACACTCAGCATGCACAGAACCTGCAGCACAGACACAGCAGAGGGCTCAGGGACACTCAGCCACTGCCATGGCTCTTCATGCACAGGGCACAAGCTCAGACACTCTCAGAGCAGCAGTTATGGAGGGAGAAACAGCTCATCTCTCAGACAATCTTTACTTACCCAAATCTTGAACAAAACAAACACTATCTGGGGTAAGAGTTAGCTGTGCACTCAAAATGTCTAATTTTATATGAGCTGCCTGAATCTCCCACGTCCATGCAACTGAACAGGAGACAACCATTAGTTATAGGCCATCAAGGGGATAAATCTTCATCTTTAAAATAGCATATATTTGAGCTTATTGCTAAACTAAGTGCTGTGAAAAATAAGGCCTTTCTGAGGTTACCAGGAAAACCTTACAAAAGCCAAGTTCCAATGAACAAGAAGACACAGCAAGATCTTGCCTTCTGCCTACAACACACTTCATTTTGCTGATTATCAAACCTTAGCAAGAGACCATTCTCACAGAGGCATTTCTTCTCTGCTGAATGCAGCCCAGGGATGCAGAGCCCAAGCCACCTTCCCCCTCCTGGGCACGCTGTGGACAGTTTGTGCAGAGACTGGGCCAGCTGGATCCTGGGATTGTTCACCATTTGCCCCACAGGATCATGTTCTTTCTTCCCAGCAAAAGCCAGCTGGGAGAATGCAGTCTGATAGCCTGGAGTATCCTCTGTGTCAATGAAGTGCTCCTTGTCAGGGGTCGTGTCATCCTCAGGCAGCTCAAACAAGCCAAGGAGGAAGGGCCTGCAGCAAAGGAATCCTGGGGGGAGAGGGGAGGGGAACAGTGAACAGGTGAGGACAGCCTGTGCTTCACAAGAACGCTCAGAATTGCTTTAGAGTCAGCAGCAAAATGCATTCTAACAAGGAGACAGAAAGGGCAGCCTTCATAAATGTTCCCTTTTACTGAAGGGCATTAACTTGCTGCTCCAAAGTTTGCCTAAAAACTGCTCATCTTCTCGGGCACCACAACACTGAAACGTGGAACGCTGGAAGCACCACTTCCATTTGGTTGGTGGAACACCATTGGAAGAACCCTGTAATTCTTGCTCCTCTACAGGAGGCATCAAGCAGATTTTAAAGGATTAATAACAGACCTTGTGTGATCTGTGTAGAGATAACATCACGAATTTCATCAGCATGGCCATCTGCCTGGGGATGATTTCAACAATGTGTCACAGCTTTGACAGAGGAACGTAAACCCTTCCTCAGAACTTTATTCCCATGAAGGCCAAAATGACACAAAAGCATGGAATGTTTCCCAGCATGAACACAAACTGCAGAGAGCAGTGGTCAGAATGGCTGTGCTGTGTGACAGGGCAAGTGTGTTGCTATTAGCTGGAGATTAAATGGAGACACTTTCAGACAAGTAACGACATCACACACACCAGGAAAGGAGGAGAACTACACAAGTCCTTTAGTTCCATTCCCTCAGTTTTCATGGAGTGTCACCTGCTGTGGCCACTGCCCTTTATGTCCCCTTGACTCCAGAGCATTTGGAGCAAGTCCCTGGAGCCACCAGAGTCCCACCCATGTACAGGATGCCTGATCTGTGCAACTGCACACTCTGAACCACTCGTGTCACACTGGAGCTTTTCAGAGCAAGGAACTTACTTTTGATAAGTTTTGTTGGTTTGGAACTTGGAAGTCTTTGGAATAGCAGAATGAAGACCTGTTTCCTGTACCAGTCAACTGATTCACTGGAAATTTAAAAGAACAGTTATTCAGTTCACAGTGGGCTTTGACTGGTGCTGTCACTTTACAGAAAACAGAGATAAAGTTGTTCCCATCTCTTTAACTGATAAATGTGACATTTTTGCTCCTGAAGTGTTAACCTTTGGCATGACTGCACACTGCAGAACCAAAGCCCACAGAAGTCAGTTTTGAATGCAATTTGAGCTCATACTCACGGGGGCATATGCTCCATGATGCTGTTTAGCAGGTCAAAGCCTTGGGGACCACTGGCTTTCAAGGCAATCAGCTTCAGGAATCCCCCCAACACTCCAGGCTGCAAGGAAAGCAAACATGAAGCTCTAGGCAACTGTTCTTCCTAAGTGGCCCAGCAGAAAGTTGGCTCTGACCATCGAAGACATGCAACAGTGCAAAAGCACCCCTAACCTAAACCAGGATTCTGATCCTGCAGTGCAGGACAAGGAAGACACGTTGTGGCTCCTTCTCACTCACTCACTCACTCACTCACAAGACACGTTGTGGCTCCTTCTCACTCACTCACTCACTCACTCCACTCACTCCCTCACTCACTCACTCCCTCACTCACTCACTCATTCACTCCCTCACTCACTCCACTCACTCACTCACTCCACTCACTCACTCACTCACTCCACTCACTCATTCAGTCCCTCACTCACTCTCCTCAAGCCTGTTCTGAACACAAGCCTTGAGAGTTCTGCTGGTCCGCATGTTCCACAGGAAGCAAACAAGGCAAGAAAATTCTGGGAAACTGCCACTTGCCAAAACCAAGTGCAGGAATTTTCCATCTCGGCTGACAAAAGCACAGGAGCCCAGGATTCACCTCACCCCCAGGACGGGAAAGCACCCACCAAGCTGCATGCAGAGTATTTGTCCGTGCATGGAGCGCCACTGAGGCCCAGCCCAGCCCAGCCCCTGCCCCGCGGCCCCGGCACTCACGATCTTGGCGGCGGCGCTGCGGGCGATGGTGCCGGCGCCGCGCTCCAGGAACGCCTCTGCAGCAGCCGCACCGGCGGCGGGATGTTCCCCGCGCGCTCCCGCGGCACCGGCTGCGGCAAGTGCGGGAAAACAGCGCCATGAACGAACACGGGATGTGGCATCGAGCAGGAGAGGCAGCACTGGCGACAGCGCTCCGCACTCTGCGCATGCGCAGTGGCGACAACGTTTCGTACTCCGCGCATGCGCAGTAGCGACTGCGCTCTGTACTCCGCGCGTGCGCAGCAGCGACTGCGCTCTGTACTCCGCGCGTGCGCACTACCGACAAAGTTCCGTACTCCGCGCGTGCGCAGTAGCGACGAAGCACCGTACTCCGCGCGTGCGCAGTAGCGACGAAGCACCGTACTCCGCGCGTGCGCAGTAGCGACGAAGCTCCGTACTCCGCGCGTGCGCAGTAGCGACGAGGCTCCGTACTCCGCGCATGCGCAGTAGGGACAACGCTCTGTACTCCGCGCGTGCGCAGTAGCGACTGCGCTCTGTACTCCGCGCGTGCGCAGTAGTGACAAAGTTCCGTACTCCGCGCGTGCGCAGTAGCGACGGCGCTCTATACTCCGCGCGTGCGCAGTAGCGACCGAGCTCCCTCTGCCGAAGCGCCAGTTCGAATCCCGCCCTCGGCCGCCCCCTCTCCCTCGCCTACGCCGCCTGGCGGACACGGCCGGGAACTGCAGCGCACTCCAGCACCCTGCGTGGTGCCCCGCGTGTCGCCGCGGAGGGGGCAGCAGCCCTGGAGGGCTCTGCTGGTCCCGCCATGGTCTGAGGGGCGGCACCAGCCGGACTGGGACAGCCAGGGTGGGTCTGTCACGGCCGCGCCGCTTCTCTCGCACGTACGTTCCGCCTCCTGGCACGGGACCCTGTTCCCCCCCCCCCCTCCGTCACGTATTTCCCGCCTCTCCAGCAGGGGCTTTTCCCGCCCCTCCCCTCAGCTGCGCTGCCCCGCCCACCGTGAGGGGCTCAAGGAAAGGAGAGGCGAGGCGCCATTTTACGCCGATGCGGGGGGCACGGGGCGCAGAGCGGTCGTGTGGGAGAGCAGTGAGGTGTCTGTGGCGTTACTGAGGGGAGAGGTCAGCTATGGCACAGCCTCAAAGCGATGTAAAGCCAAGGGAACCGTGGGGGCAGAGCTGGGACATGTTTTGAGGGGAAAAGGCGAGGTAAAGTGTTAAGAGTCGTCCCCGGTGAGTGCGTGAGGGAGCCGCGGATTCCCGCCCCCACCCCTCCCGCCGCTCGGGGCAGGGGCGGGGGGCAGAGGCGGGTCCCGCCCGCCGCTCCGGGAGGCACAGGCGGGTCCCCGCCGCTCCGGGAGGGAGAAGGGGTGTCCCCCACGCTCCTGGGGGGCTGTGAGGGCTACACGGACAGCGACAGGTGCCGTGAGGGCGGTGGGGGGGGCTTGGCCGTGCCGTAGCTGTGCCCTTCCCCGCCGCTCCCCTCAGCCCTGAGGCAGGGCAGGCGAAAGGTGCTTTGAAAAGCTCCGATAAAAGCTTGTAGAGTCGCCCTGGGGCTAATTTTGGGTTTTAGAGACTAGGGAGTGTTGGACTACAGCATCAGAGCGCAGCAGGGTGTTTCGTGACAATTCTGAGGGAAAAGCAAAAAAAGAGGGTGCCTATGGGGGACAAAATAAACATTTTTCAGAGCAATCTGGCATAACTATTAGGGACAGAATAAACATCTTGGAGGGATATAAGCATGGGGCCATCCTATTTAAAGACAAAATCAGAAGTACTTCAGGGAAGACATTGGTAGCATTTTCATAGCAGGCATCTGCAAGTTGGCAAGACAATTTAGGTAGGAGAAAGAATGGACATTTAAGCAGGCTGTGCTAAACTAGCATTCTGGATGTGTGCAGTTCTTTTAGTTGTAGAAACTAAACTTGCTGATGGGGTGAAGGAGACAGATTTTTCTGAAAAAAAAATTCACCATCCTAGGGAATGACTCCATAAATTAGGAATACTGTTTTACGTTCTTTCCAATCATGGAGTCAAAGTTTAACAAAGGATCTTGGACGTAATTTTCCTGTAAGAAGAGAAAAAGAATGGTAATAAGTACTTCATGCCGAGTCCAGCCACAGATTTTTCAAGCAGCAAACGGGTTAGAAGGCTGAAAAGGGAGGAAAACAAAAGAAAAGAGGATGAATCACATTAAAATTTTCATGTGGGTTCAGGAGACAATATATAATGAAAACAAGTACTGCTCCAAGACTTAAGTCCTTGTACAGGAGTAGAGGTTAATAGAGAGACCTCAGGGCTAACCCTCTTCTCTTTATCTTGCAGAAGCTGTCGAGAAACAGATGGAGATGGACATCGAGGAAAGAGTGCAGAGGAGGATCAGCAGCATCGAGGTCAAGAGGGAGCACAAGACAGGCCTTCTGGGCAAACAACTGTCCCTGCCGTCATCGGGACAGACACACATGTTGAAGTGCAGCAGGAACCTTCAGGGTGCCCCGCTGGCTTTCACTGGGCGACCCCCCCGTAAACATGGCTGGGTCTTTCCTTTGGTGTTTTTGGCCTTTTGCCACGGTTCTCCTTTGGCTGCCCAGGGAGAGCGGGAAACACTGTAAGGAGAGCGAGAGAGCCCTTCTCCACATCCCAGGGGCAAATGGAGGTATCCTGACTGCAGGCCACCGTGTCAGCGGAGCAGGGCTTCTTTGTTTCCCTTGGCACCTTGAGCCTGGTGGCGGCTGCTGGCCACGGTGACCCCCCTGTAGCCTGGGCATGTCACAGCCTGTGTTCGTTGTCCAGCCTTGAAGCCGCCCTGCGTAGTCAGGGGCTTGAGGTGTCTGGGCAGGCCAGGGCAAGTCTGAGGCCGTGTTCTCCCGCTGCTGGGCGTCAGGAATGGCTCGCCGCAGGTTGCTGCTCAGAGCTTGCTCCCTCTCCTGGGACGTTGCCCCTTTGTGTCTCTGTCTGGTCTTTGTCGGTGTGAGTGAGAGAGCGAGCGTGTCCCTTGGTCCCCCTAGAAAAGCAGGTAGCGTAGCTTAGGCTTCCCAGGAGGGAAAGAGGGGCTCTTTGTAGGAAGCTGTGGGGTGCCATCCGTACTGCACAGCAGCAGGAGGCCGCCTTAGACATGGCCTGGCTTGTGCAGAGGCCACGAGGGCCTGGCAATGTGGAGGGGCTTCACAGCTGCCAACGAGCAGAGGACATGACATGGCCCAGCTACAGGGCGTCACAGTGGACGACAGGCGCCAGCAGCCACAAAAGGTGGCAAGGCAATAAAGAAAGCCGTGCCCTGTTTTCAGGGTGGGCTGGGGTTGGGAGAGCTCCATTTTCCCATCGGGGGTGAAGAACGGGATTCTCACCCTCCTTCCTGGGTTGCCCTCTCTCTTCGGGCAGCCAACGAAGCACCGTTAGGGGGGAGCGGGTCTGGGTGCCCCTGAGGCGGAGAAAAGGAGCCTCCGTGGGCCTGTGGGCCCAGGGCCGCCCGTAAGTCTGGGCCAGTGCCCTGGAGTCCCGGGCACTTTGCAGACTAGCAGCAGCTCGAGCCCTCTGTAGTCAGAGGTGCAGCCTCTTTGGCTACTGCTTTGCATGCCCAGCTTCCTTTGCCCAGAGGGCCTGGCTCCCAGCAGCAGACGGGGCGTCGCTGTGACCACTCAAGGTGAGGTTTGGAGAGGTTTGTGTCAGTGGGGGGCTCTGTGGGTGGGTTTGGAGTGACTTGGAGGTCTCCTTCTGGGGATGTAGGGTCCCGGTTTACTTCCTACGGAGGAGCTGGTGTTTCTCACACCTGCCTGTGTCCTCCTTCCTTTGCAGAAACCATTGGAGAAGAGAGCGGCGGCATCGTGCGGATGGCAGTGCTGACGTGGGAAAACGTGGAGGTGACACCAGTGGAAGTTGGAGGGTTGTGTGGAGCCGTAGGGGGTGTGGTGGGAGCGGGCAGGTGATGGTGGCTTGGGGAGCTCGCTCTGGGTGCCCGTTTCACTGACTTGAAAGAGTTGGAGCTTCTCAGACTCAACTGTGTTATTCTCTTTGCTTGACGGAAGCCATCCGAGAAGAAAGCAGAGCCAGGAGCGTGGGACGGCGAGGGACGGCGAGGCAAGAGTTCAGCAGAGGATCAGCAGCGTCGAGGTCAAGAGGGGGCACAAGAAAGGCCTTCTGGGCAAATGAACCTCCTGCCATCACTGTGTTCGGGCATACACTTAGAGTGCAGCGGGCACCTTCAGGGTGCCCCGCTGGCTTTCATTGGGCGACCCCCCTGTAAACAGGGCTGGGTCTTTCCTTTGGTGTTTTTGGCCTTTTGCCACGGTTTTCCTTTGGCTGCCCAGGGAGAGCGGGAAACACTGTAAGGAGAGCGAGAGAGCCCTTCTCCACATCCCAGGGGCAAATGGAGGTATCCTGACCGCAGGCCACCGTGTCAGCGGAGCAGGGCTTCTTTGTTTCCCTTGGCACCTTGAGCCTGGTGGCGGCTGCTGGCCACGGTGACCCCCCTGTAGCCTGGGCATGTCACAGCCTGTGTTCGTTGTCCAGCCTTGAAGCCGCCCTGCGTAGTCAGGGGCTTGAGGTGTCTGGGCAGGCCAGGGCAAGTCTGAGGCCGTGTTCTCCCGCTGCTGGGCGTCAGGAATGGCTCGCCGCAGGTTGCTGCTCAGAGCTTGCTCCCTCTCCTGGGACGTTGCCCCTTTGTGTCTCTGTCTTGTCTTTGTCGGTGTGAGTGAGAGAGCGAGCGTGTCCCTTTGTCCCCCTAGAAAAGCAGGTAGCGTAGCTTAGGCTTCCCAGGAGGGAAAGAGGGGCTCTTTGTAGGAAGCTGTGGGGTGCCATCCGTACTGCACAGCAGCAGGAGGCAATGGCCTTAGACATGGCCTGGCTTGTGCAGAGGCCACGAGGGCCTGGCAATGTGGAGGGGCTTCACAGCTGCCAACGAGCAGAGGACATGACATGGCCCAGCTACAGGGCGTCACAGTGGACGACAGGCACCAGCAGCCACAAAAGGTGGCAAGGCAATAAAGAAAGCCGTGCCCTGTTTTCAGGGTGGGCTGGGGTTGGGAGAGCTCCATTTTCCCATCGGGGGTGAAGAACGGGATTCTCACCCTCCTTCCAGGGTTGCCCTCTCTCTTCGGGCAGCCAACGGAGCACCGTTAGGAGGGAGGGTGTCTGGGTTCCCCTGAGGCGAAGAGAAAGAAGCCTCTGCGGGCCTTTGGGCCCAGGGCCGCCCATAAGTCTGGGCCAGTGCCCTGGAGCCCCGGGCACTTTGCAGACTAGCAGCGTCTCGAGCCCTCTGTAGTCAGAGGTGCAGCCTCTTTGGCTACTGCTTTGCATGCCCAGCTTCCTTTGCCCAGAGGGCCTGGCTCCCAGCAGCAGACGGGGCGTCGCTGTGACCACTCAAGGTGAGGTTTGGAGAGGTTTGTGTCAGTGGGGGGCTCTGTGGGTGGGTTTGGAGTGACTTGGAGGTCTCCTTCTGGGGATGTAGGGTCCCGGTTTACTTCCTATGGAGGAGCTGGTGTTTCTCACACCTGCCTGTGTCCTCCTTCCTTTGCAGAAACCATTGGAGAAGAGAGCGGCGGCATCGTGCGGATGGCAGTGCTGACGTGGGAAAACGTGGAGGTGACACCAGTGGAAGTTGGAGGGTTGTGTGGAGCCGTGGGGGGGTGGTGGGAGTGGGCAGGTGATGGTGGCTTGGGGAGCTCGCTCTGGGTGCCCGTTTCACTGACTTGAAGGAGTTGGAGCTTCTCGGACTCAACTGTGTTATTCTCTTTGCTTGACGGAAGCCATCCGAGAAGAAAGCAGAGCCAGGAGCGCGGGACGGCGAGGCAAAAGAGTTCAGAAGAGGATCAGCAGCGTCGAGGTCAAGAGGGTACAAGAAAGGCTGTCCTGACAAACTCTCCCGGCCATCACCGGGACAGGCATACACGTAGGAGTGCGGTGGGCACCTTCAGGGTGGCTTTGTGCTGGGCAACTCTCCATGTAAACGGGGTTTGGTGTTATTGGCCTTTTGCCACGGTTCTCCTTTGGCTGCCCATAGAGAGGGGGCGACCTTGGAAGGAGGGTGAGAGTCCGCTTGGCCTCACCTGATAGGCGAATGCAGGTCTCCGGACCACAGCCCACCGTGTAAACAACAGGGCTTTTTTTTCTTTGCCTTGGCACCTTGAGCCTGGTGGCGGCTGCTGGCCACGGTGACCCCCCCTGTAGCCTGGGCATGTCACAGCCTGTGTTCGTTGTCCAGCCTTGAAGCCGCCCTGCGTAGTCAGGGGCTTGAGGTGTCTGGGCAGGCCAGCGCGAGTCTGAGGCCGTGTTCTCCCGCTGCTGGGCGTCAGGAATGGCTCGCCGCAGGTTGCTGCTCAGAGCTTGCTCCCTCTCCTGGGACGTTGCCCCTTTGTGTCTCTGTCTTGTCTTTGTTGGTGTGAGTGAGAGAGCGAGCGTGTCCCTTGGTCCCCCTAGAAAAGCAGGTAGCGTAGCTTAGGCTTCCCAGGAGGGAAAGAGGGGCTCTGTGTAGCAAGCTGTGGGGTGCCATCCGTACTGCACAGCAGCAGAAGGCAATGCTCTCAGACTTGGCCTGGCTTGTGGAGGGGCTTCGAGGCTGGCCAGAGAGCAGAGGCTAGCCTCAGCCCTTCTTTCCGAGGAGGCAGCAAAGCCTCTCGGTGGCCCACCTGTAGCCTTGGTCCCTTGGTTTCTCTTGGACTCCTGTTCTGTGTCACTGGGTCCCTGAGGATGTTGGGGCTTCTTGGGGGTTTCTCTAGGACACTGTAAGTTCCTGGCGGTCCCCGGGTCTCTGGGGCTGGCAGAGTGCAGCTGTGCTCTGCAGAGAAGAAGTGGAGCACTGAGAGACTCAAGCAAATAAGAAAACCATTCCTGATGTGTAAATTATGTACATATGTAGAGTGTCTTAAGTTTAGAGCCTTTATGTTTGTTTAAATAGAAATTGTATTCTTATAAAGAGCATCTGAAAAATAAAAATCATTGACTTCATTTAAAACAAAAATGTTATGCAAAGATTGTCATCTTTCCAGAGGCTACTTTTTCCTTTAAGTTTCCACAAATCCTGTTCTGAAAAATACTTTGTGCCCATGCTCAGTAGTCCTCTACTGCTGTCAATTGCTCCATGGTTACCTGGAATGTGTATAACTTCTTCTGTGTAATACATTGTATGCAATTATTTATAACATCACGTTGCTTTGACACTGGGTATAAAGATGTACTGTTGCAATTGGCTTTCATCAAGGTTACTTATTTTGACAATAAAATGATCATCTCGCTCCAAAGGAACTGGTAAAACATTCAACTGTGTGAAAATTTTGTGAGCTCAAGAGTACGCACATTGGAATGGAACCTGACCTTTAAGAAGCAGCTGGGCTGCACTCCAAGTGGAGCAGGTAAAAAGTGGTTTGCGTTCAGAATATCAACTCAGAAGACTGTTTTTCAAAAGGGAACTCCAAACTCAATGCTGAATTCTTTACAATGACAACGTGTGCTGATGGTGCACGTGTTCATGGCAGCACTTCCTAATTTCCAAATACCTGCGATTTTCTAGTAATGGTTTCCCCCTGAACTCTGGATCTTCTTTTCTTTTGTTAGTTGATTAAATCCACTCTGTGTAGGGATTTGGTTTAGAGGGTTTTCTGCTGGGTTCTTTTTTGAGGTTTTTTTGGTTGGTTTTCTGCTGTCATGCCTTACATTAGCGTGGCTACAGATGTCAAGAACAATGAGGGCGAAAAGAATCTTGAAGCATTTATATTGTAGTAAATAGTCAAAGGCTGCACTCTCCACTAAATACCGTGTAAGAATATTGTTTTCAAAAAAGCATAGAATTTCAAGGTCAATAAAGAAGAAAACTGTAGAAAATCTGTTGATTCGTTCATCTTTACACTAGTGACTTGATCTTGGGGTCCAAGGCATGGGGCAGCTGTAGCAGCCTCGGGTAAAGAGCTGTTTCCACGTGTGCCCTACTTTTTTTAGGGTAGTTATAGCAATTTGCATAATGAGTGCCATTTATGTTTGTGGGGTGGTATAAATGAGGATGTAAAAACATCCCATTTGTAACATGCACAGTTCCTTTGGACAGCGGACAGTGTTTTTTCTGAACTCTTGGGATTGATGGAGTACGCTCAGAAATGCCTGCTCTGAAAAGTTGTTTCAATAAACTCATCTGGTGAAGGAGTTGTTGGGGCTGCAACTCGGGAAGCTTTGTTCCTTTAGGAAGGGAGCAAAGGCAATTCCGTGGGTGCCGGCCGACTTTCCACATGTCAGCCCAAAAAGCTGCTGGTGCTGGCAGCAAACAGTCTGTGTGGGGGAGGTAAAGGCCGGGCGGCTCCTGCCTGGCACTGCTTGTGGGAGCTTTGGCACGGGAACCTGGAGACCAGGTGAGAAGAGCCGAAATCAACCTAAAAATGGTAACGAAGAAACCAATACAAATAACATAAAATAATAAATCAAATAGGAGGTTTTGTTGGTGGCCGACGGCGGGAGTGGAAGCCGCGGCTGTAGAAAAAGCGCCGTTCCCCCCGCGCCCGTCGATCCACCGACTTCCCGCTCGGGCCCCGGGCGGCATGCGGGGGGGGGGGAACGAAGGCGCTCGGCTGAGCTGCAGTTCTCGGTCGTGTCCGCCAGGCGGCGCCGGCGAGGCAGACGGGGGGCGGCCGAGGGCGGGATTCGAACCGGCGTTTGGGGAGAGAGAGCCGCGTCCCAGGCGGGCGCCTTGACCGCTCGGCCAGCGGGGCGGGGGCGTGGTCACGGTGGGGCGTGTCCAGCCGGTGCGGGATGGGCGCGGCCACGGGGGGTCGGCACCGCGCTTCGCGCCCTTTAACATTCAAAAAATATGACGAAAACTACATGAAAAATCTAAGAGTCCCCCCGGTGGGGTGCCGCGCCGCCGGCGGGGAGGGGGAGCGAGCAGAGGGCTGGATCCGACGAGACTGACAGGCGCGCCCGCCGGTGGGTGCCGTTCTGCCGGCGGGAAGGCGGAGCTAGCTGGGGGCTGTGCCGCCTCCGGCTTCGCCGCTCTGCCCTCTCTGCTCGCTCCCGGCATGACCCCCGCCCCTCCGCCCCCCCGCCACACGCGGCCCGAGCGGGCCCGAAGCCTCCGCGGCGCGGCCCTGGCCCGGCGCTCCGGGGAACGAGGGGGCTGCGGGCGGCGGGCCCAGCCAAGGAGCCCCTCGGGGCAGCTTAACATTGCAAGTTGCTCGGGCCTCCCCCAGCTCTCCATTTCTTCTCTGCAGAACACAGCTGGACTCTGGCTGCCCCGGGAGAACTGGAGACCCCGAGTACCTCCCGGGGACCGCCACGATTCTCGCAGGGACTTAAAACGCTCCCCGCCCCACCGCCCCCGTCCCACTCCGAGACTTCCAGGTACCTCCATGGTCCTACAGGAACCCCCAAGGACCCCCAACGCCCCCAGGAGACCCCCCAGGGACTCCCACCATCTCCCGGGAGCCTTCTGGGACACTCGTGGACACAGAAGGAACACCAGAGACGCCAAACAGCCCCCGGGATCTACCGGGACTTCCTTTTTTTTATGGATTTGGTTTGCATACTTTCCTGTATTTTTTATTTTACAAAGCCTGCAAAATAAAACGAGGCGCCGCAAAGCCTTCTGGGTTCCACCGACGCTTCCGGGACTCATTCCTTTGTCATGTCGGTTTCCTCAAATTTTTAATTTTATTTTTAATTTTATTTCTTTTATTCCGTTTTTACCATTACGGGCCGTGCAGGGCGGGCACGCCCCCGCCTTGCTGGCCACGCCCCCGCCCCGCTGGCCGAGCGGTCAAGGCGCGCGCCTGGGACGCGGCTCTCTCTCCCCAATCGCCGGTTCGAATCCCTCCCTCGGCCGCCCCCGTCTGCCTCGCCGGCGCCGCCTGGCGGACACGGCCGGGAACTGCACCGCAGTCCAGCCCCCACCACCACGAATGCCCGCCGGGACCCGAGCGGCGAAGGCGCTGCACGGGCCGGGGAGCGGCTCTTTCTCTGCAGCCGCGCCTTCCACTCCCACCGTCGCCCAATAGCGAAAGCTCTTATTTTATTTTTTATTTTATGTCATTTTTGGTTGCTCTTTTGTCACACTTGTTAGCTTTATCTTTTTAAATTTTGATTTTTTAAATTGATTTTTTTGTACTTACATTAATTTTTCTCCTTTTTTGGAGAGTTTGCAGGCACAGAGCCTGCAGCACAGACACAGCTGAGGGCTCAGGGACACTCAGCAGGCACAGACAGAGCAGCACAGACACAGCTGAGGGCTCAGGGACACTCAGCAGGCACAGAACCTGCAGCACAGACACAGCTGAGGGCTCAGGGACACTCAGCAGGCACAGAACCTGCAGCACAGACACAGCAGAGGGCTCAGGGACACTCAGCAGGCACAGACAGAGCAGCACAGACACAGCAGAGGGCTCAGGGACACTCAGCATGCACAGAACCTGCAGCACAGACACAGCAGAGGGCTCAGGGACACTCAGCAGGCACAGAACCTGCAGCACAGACAGAGCAGAGGGCTCAGGGACACTCAGCCACTGCCATGGCTCTTCATGCACAGGGCACAAGCTCAGACACTCTCAGAGCAGCAGTTATGGAGGGAGAAACAGCTCATCTCTCAGACAATCTTTACTTACCCAAATCTTGAACAAAACAAACACTATCTGGGGTAAGAGTTAGCTGTGCACTCAAAATGTCTAATTTTATATGAGCTGCCTGAATCTCCCAAGTCCATGCAACTGAACAGGAGACAACCATTAGTTATAGGCCATCAAGGAGATAAATCTTCATCTTTAAAATAGCATATATTTGAGCTGATTGCTAAACTAAGTGCTGTGAAAAATAAGGCCTTTCTGAGGTTACCAGGAAAACCTTACAAAAGCCAAGTTCCAATGAACAAGAAGACACAGCAAGATCTTGCCTTCTGCCTACAACACACTTCATTTTGCTGATTATCAAACCTTAGCAAGAGACCATTCTCACAGAGGCATTTCTTCTCTGCTGAATGCAGCCCAGGGATGCAGAGCCCAAGCCACCTACCCTGCCTGGGCACGCTGTGAACAGTTTGTGCAGAGACTGGGCCAGCTGGATCCTGGGATTGTTCACCATTTGCCCCACAGGATCATGCTCTTTCTTCCCAGCAAAGGCCAGCTGGGAGAATGCAGTCTCACAGCCTGGAGTATCCTCTGTGTCAATGAAGTGCTCCTTGTCAGGGGTCGTGTCATCCTCAGGCAGCTCGAAGAGGCCAAGGAGGGAGGGCCTGCAGCAAAGGAATCCTGGGGGGAGAAGGGAGGGGAACAGTGAACAGGTGAGGACAGCCTGTGCTTCACAAGAACGCTCAGATTACCTGGAACCCCTTTGCAGGGACTTGCTTAACTCCTGGCACTGTCCCTGTCCCAGGGAAGCTGCACTAGGACTGTGGGTCTGGGTCCTTTCCAGGCACAATGCAGCTGCTCATATTAACAGCATCAGCAATGCCCTCATTTTTTAGCAGCTCAAATTGCTGTGATACAAACCCAAGAATAGCAATTCTTTTCCAGATTACAGTTTTTCTCTAAGTACATTCAAAAAGAGTTCTAGTCCTGGATCCGGTTACTGTCATTCAATTTGGGCTACCTGAGCCCCCAGACTGCTGGACTGCCTTTCAGTCTCCAGAGCTTTCCCCCAGATTCCACTTTCAGGCTAAGACACTACAGCCTGTCAGGTTGTGAGTATTCTCAGGCCTCCTGACTAGGACAGTTACAAGTCAAAAGTGGGCCCAGCTTTCCAGAAGGAATGCAAGCTGACAGTAGCCTAATTCCCTTCAGTGGAGCTCTACTCAGCCAAATCCAGGCTCAAACACATCTCAAACCAGCTCTGCCATTTGCTTTGAAAACACACTTCCCTTTGTGCAGTGAAGGATGAAAAGGTATGAAAAGCCTCAAGCTGAGTCTCACCACAACAGTGGGCCTGAAGAAATGCCAAAGGAGTTTATTGGAGGGGCCTATTCTGGTGAAAGCTCCTACTTTCCAGACCTCCAACAGCATCACCAGCAGACCCTGAAGAAGTGTGGCACCTACCACGGCTTGGGGTACTCAGTGTCCATCACGGGAGGACATTCTGTTAATGTCTTGGTGATGCCAACAGCACGGATCTGCTTTTCAACTTGTCCCAGACTCTTTCTGGATTTCAGGAATCATCATTTTCTCCAAGCCCGTTTCAAACATCCTAGTATGACAGTTAGAGAAAAAGTATCAGAACGATTTATCACCCTATGGTGACCAAAGAAAAGCAGAAACCACACAAAGCACCAGGAAACAGAGAACACAAGACAATTTGTTTCTTAACAATTGCTGCCCTCTTACATAGATGTTTGCACATATAAACTTGTTACAAAGGATAAAAACCAGAGACAGCAATCCTTCCCTTTTATGACCCGCTCAGGAGATCAGTAACTTGAACTATCAGTGAGGAACTGTGGGCAGAAAATCAGAAATGAACCCCAAAAGGAGAGGCACCCGGGCAGTCAGATTAGCGCCAAACCTCCTTTGCCATTTCAGCCAGAGAGACAACTCTTTCCTGCTTCAAAGGCAAAAACTGCACAGCAGCCTGAAATACAACCCAAGCCAACAGAACACACTCCCTTTGGCTGTATGCTGCCAAGTATTTCCTGCAGAGCTCATGCCCCATTTCCTGTGCCATACTGGTTAATGAAGAGGAGAAAGCAACGAGAAAAAGGATGAAGTAAAACTCCAGATGAAAACAAGAGAATTGCTTTAGAGTCAGCAGCAAAATGCATTCTAAGAAGGAGACAGAAAGGGCAGCCTTCATAAATGTTCCCTTTTACTGAAGGGCATTAAGTTGCTGCTCCAAAGTTTGCCTAAAACTGCTCATCTTCTCGGGCACCACAACACTGAAACGTGGAACGCTGGAAGCACCACTTCCATTTGGTTGGTGGAACACCATTGGAAGAACCCTGTAATTCTTGCTCCTCTACAGGAGGCATCAAGCAGATTTTAAAGGATTAATAACAGACCTTGTGTGATCTGTGTAGAGATAACATCACGAATTTCATCAGCATGGCCATCTGCCTGGGGATGATTTCAACAATGTGTCACAGCTTTGACAGAGGAACGTAAACCCTTCCTCATAACTTTATTCCCATGAAGGCCAAAATGACACAAAAGCATGGAATGTTTCCCAGCATGAACACAAACTGCAGAGAGCAGTGGTCAGAATGGCTGTGCTGTGTGACAGGGCAAGTGTGTTGCTATTAGCTGGAGATTAAATGGAGACACTTTCAGACAAGTAACGACATCACACACACCAGGAAAGGAGGAGAACTACACAAGTCCTTTAGTTCCATTCCCTCAGTTTTCATGGAGTGTCACCTGCTGTGGCCACTGCCCTTTATGTCCCCTTGACTACAGAGCATTTGGAGACCCCCAGAGACCCCCCAGAGACTCTCAGAGACCTCCAGGGACTCCCAGACACACGCCGAGACCCCCCAGGGACACCCAGAGACCACCAGACACCCGCCAGGGACCCTCAGATGCCCCCAGAGACCCCCAGAGATCCCCAGAGACCCCTAGACCCCTCCAGGGACCCCCAGAGACCCCCAGAGATCCTCCAGAGACCCCCAGAGACTCTCAGAGATCCCCCAGAGACCCCACAGGGACCCCCAAGGACCCCCTAGGGACCCCCACAGATCCCCAGAGACCCCCACTGTGACCCCCAAAGAACTCCCCAGGGGATCTCCTGGGACCCCCAGAAACCCCCAGACACCCCCAGAGACTCCCAGAGACCCCCCAGGGACCCTCAGACACCCCCAGAGACTCCCAGAGACCCCCAGAGACCCCCAGAGACTCTCAGAGATCCCCCAGGGACCCACAGGAACCCCTCAAAGATCCACCAGAGACCCCCCCTGTGACCCCCAAAGAACTCCCCTGGGGATCCCCTCGGACCCCCCAGAAATCCCCAGACACCCCCAGAGACTCCCAGAGAACCCCCAGGGACCCTCAGACACCCCCAGAGACTCCCAGAGACCCTCAGGGACCCCCCAGGGACCCCCATAGACCGCCCAGAGATCACGAGATGCCCCCCAGGGACCTCCAGAGACCCCTCCAGAGATCACGAGAAACCCCTCCGAGACCCCCAGGGACCTCCAGAGACCCCCAGGGACCCACCTTGGGACCCCCAGAGGACCCCAGGGACCCACAGGAACCCCTCATAGATCCACCAGAGACCCCCATAGATCCCACAGAGACCTCCAGAGAACCCCAGAGACCACCAGAGATGCTCCGGAGACACCCCAGAGACCCCCACAGAGATCCCCTGTGCCCGAAATGCCGTCCCTCGGGGAACCCCCTTGGGGACTTCCGGCGCCCGAAATGTCGTCCCTTGGGGACCCCCCATTTGGGGACCCCCGGTGCCCGAAATGCCGTCCCTCGGCCAACCTCCTTGGGGACCCCAGAGACCCCCAGAGGACCCCCCCCCCCAGGGACTCCACAGGGACCCCCAGAGACCCCAGAGATCCCCAGACACTCCCAGGGACACCCAGGGACCCCCAGGACGCTACAGAGATCTCCCAGAGAACCCCCAGTTTCCCCCAGAGACACCCCCAGAAACTGTCAGAGACCCCCAGACACCCCCAGACACCCCAGGGACCCCCCTAGACCTCCAGACACCCCCCAGGGCCTCCCAGACGCCCCCACGGACCCCCAGGGCCCCCCCAGGGACCCCCCAGAGACCCCCAGAGACTCTCAGAGACCCCCCAAGACCCCCAGAGAGCCCATTGGGACTCCCCAGGGACCCCCAGAGACTCCCCATAGATCACCAGGGACCGCCCAAGGACCCCCGCAGACCCCCAGACACCCCCAGAGACTCCCAGGGGCCCCCAGAAACTCCCAGAGATCCCTCAGGGACCCGCAGAGACCCCTCAGGGACCCCCAGAGACTTCCAGACACCCCAGAGACTCCCAGAATCCCTCAGAGACCCCCCAGGGACCTCCAGAGACCCCAGAGACTCCAAGAGACCCCCAGAGACCCCCACGGACCCTCCAGGGACCACCAGAAAGCCTCAGAGACCCCCCAGAGACCCCCCAGGGACCACCAGAGACCCCCCAGAGATTCTCAGAGACCTCCAGGGACTCCCAGACACCCGCCGAGACCCCCCAGGTACCCCAAGAGACCCTCCATAGATCACCAGGGACCGCCCAAGGACCCCCACAGACCCCCCAGACACCCTCAGAGACTCCCAGGGGCCCCCAGAAACTCCCAGAGACCCCTCAGGGACCCGCAGAGACCCCTGAGGGACCCCCAGACACTTCCAGACACCCGCCAGGAACCCTCAGATGCCCCCAGAGACCCCCAGAGATCCCCAGAGACCCCCAGACCCCTCCAGGGACCCCCAGACACCCGCAGAGACCCGCAGGGACCCCCAGGGACCCCCACAGACCCCCAGGGACTCTCAGAGACCTCCAGGGACTCCCAGACACACGCCGAGACCCACCAGGGACACCCAGAGACCCCCAGACACCCGCCAGGGACCCTCAGATGCCCCCAGAGACCCCCAGAGACCCCTAGACCCCTCCAGGGACCCCCAGAGACCCCCAGAGACCCCCAGAGACTTCCAGGGACCCTCAGAGACCCTCCAGAGACCCCCAGAGACTCTCAGAGATCCCCCAGAGACCCCACAGGGACCCCCAAGGACCCCCAAAGGGACCCCCACAGATCCCCAGAGACCCCCCCTGTGACCCCCAAAGAACTCCCCTGGGGATCCCCTCGGACCCCCCAGAAATCCCCAGACACCCCCAGAGACTCCCAGAGACCCCCCAGGGACCCTCAGACACCCCCAGAGACTCATAGAGACCCCCAGAGACCCCCAGAGACTCTCAGAGATCCCCCAGGGACCCACAGGAACCCCTCAAAGATCCACCAGAGACCCCCCAGGGACCCCCAAAGAACTCCCCTGGGGATCCCCTCGGACCCCCCAGAAATCCCCAGACACCCCCAGAGACTCCCAGAGACCCCCCAGGGACCCTCAGACACCCCCAGAGACTCCCAGAGACCCTCAGAGACCCTCAGGGACCCCCCAGAGACCACCATAGACCGCCCAGAGATCACGAGATGCCCCCAGGGACCTCCAGAGACCCCTCCAGAGATCACGAGAAACCCCTCCGAGACCCCCAGGGACCTCCAGAGACCCCTCAGGGACCCGCAGAGACCCCTGAGGGACCCCCAGAGACTCCCAGACACCCGCCAGGAACCCTCAGATGCCCCCAGAGACCCCCAGAGATCCCCAGAGACCCCCAGAACTCTCCAGGGACCCCCAGACACCCCCAGAGACCCCCAGAGACACTCAGAGATCCTCCAGAGACCCCACAGGGACCCCCAAGGACCCCCTAGGGACCCCCACAGATCCCCAGAGACCCCCCCTGTGACCCCCACAGAACTCCCCTGGGGATCTCCTGGGACCCCCCAGAAACCCCCAGACACCCCCAGAGACTCCCAGAGACCCCCCAGGGACCCTCAGACACCCCCAGAGAATCATAGAGACCCTCAGAGACTCTCAGAGATCCCACAGGGACCCACAGGAACCCCTCAAAGATCCACCAGAGACCCTCAGGGACCCCCCAGGGACCCCCACAGACCGCCCAGAGATCACGAGATGCCCCCCAGGGACCTCCAGAGACCCCTCCAGAGATCACGAGAAACCCCTCCGAGACCCCCAGGGACCTCCAGAGACCCCCAGGGACCCACCTTGGGACCCCCAGAGGACCCCAGGGACCCACAGGAACCCCTCATAGATCCACCAGAGACCCCCATAGATCCCACAGAGACCTCCAGAGAACCCCAGAGACCACCAGAGATGCTCCGGAGACAACCCAGAGACCCCCACAGAGATCCCCGGTGCCCGAAATGTCGTCCCTCGGGGAACCCCCTTGGGGACCCCCGGTGCCCGAAATGTCGTCCCTCGGGGAACCCCCTTGGGGACCCCCGGTGCCCGAAATGCCGTCCCTCGGGGAACCCCCTTGGGGAGCCCCGGCGCCCGAGGTGTCGCCCCTCGGCAACCCCCCCTTTCGGGGACTTCCGGCGCCCGAAATGTCGCCCCTTGGGGACCCCCCATTTGGGGAGCCCCGGTGCCCGAGGTGTCGCCCCTCGGCAACCACCCCGTGGGGAGCCCCGGTGCCCGAAATGCCATCCCTCGGCCAACCTCCTTGGGGACCCCAGAGACCCCCAGAGGACCCCCCCAGGGACTCCACAGGGACCCCCAGAGACCCCAGAGATTCCCAGACACTCCCAGGGACACCCAGGGATCCCCTAGAAGCTACAGAGATCTCCCAGAGAACCCCCAGTTTTCCCCAGAGACCCCCCAGAGACTGTCAGAGAACCCCAGACACCCCCAGACACCCCAGGGACCCCCGTAGACCTCCAGACACTCCCCAGGGACTCCCAGACGCCCCCACGGACCCCCAGGGCCCCCCCAGGGCCCCCCCAGATACCCCCAGAGACTCTCAGAGACCCCCCAAGACCCCCAGAGAGCCCACTGGGACTCCCCAGGGACCCTCAGAGACTCCCCATAGATCACCAGGGACCGCCCAAGGACCCCCGCAGACCCCCAGACACCCCCAGAGACTCCCAGGGGTCCCCAGAAACTCCCAGAGATCCCTCAGGGACCCGCAGAGACCCCTCAGGGACCCCCAGAGACTCCCAGACACCCGCCAGGAACCCTCAGATGCCCCCAGAGACCCCCAGAGATCCCCAGAGACCCCCAGAACCCTCCAGGGACCCCCAGACACCCCCAGAGACCCCCAGAGACACTCAGAGATCCTCCAGAGACCCCACAGGGACCCCCAAGGACCCCCTAGGGACCCCCACAGATCCCCAGAGACCCCCCCTGTGACCCCCACAGAACTCCCCTGGGGATCTCCTGGGACCCCCCAGAAACCCCCAGACACCCCCAGAGACTCCCAGAGACCCCCCAGGGACCCTCAGACACCCCCAGAGAATCATAGAGACCCTCAGAGACTCTCAGAGATCCCACAGGGACCCACAGGAACCCCTCAAAGATCCACCAGAGACCCTCAGGGACCCCCCAGGGACCCCCACAGACCGCCCAGAGATCACGAGATGCCCCCCAGGGACCTCCAGAGACCCCTCCAGAGATCACGAGAAACCCCTCCGAGACCCCCAGGGACCTCCAGAGACCCCCAGGGACCCACCTTGGGACCCCCAGAGGACCCCAGGGACCCACAGGAACCCCTCATAGATCCACCAGAGACCCCCATAGATCCCACAGAGACCTCCAGAGAACCCCAGAGACCACCAGAGATGCTCCGGAGACAACCCAGAGACCCCCACAGAGATCCCCGGTGCCCGAAATGTCGTCCCTCGGGGAACCCCCTTGGGGACCCCCGGTGCCCGAAATGTCGTCCCTCGGGGAACCCCCTTGGGGACCCCCGGTGCCCGAAATGCCGTCCCTCGGGGAACCCCCTTGGGGAGCCCCGGCGCCCGAGGTGTCGCCCCTCGGCAACCCCCCCTTTCGGGGACTTCCGGCGCCCGAAATGTCGCCCCTTGGGGACCCCCCATTTGGGGAGCCCCGGTGCCCGAGGTGTCGCCCCTCGGCAACCACCCCGTGGGGAGCCCCGGTGCCCGAAATGCCGTCCCTCGGCCAGCCTCCTTGGGGACCCCAGAGACCCCCAGAGGACCCCCCCAGGGACTCCACAGGGACCCCCAGAGACCCCAGAGATTCCCAGACACTCCCAGGGACACCCAGGGATCCCCTAGAAGCTACAGAGATCTCCCAGAGAACCCCCAGTTTTCCCCAGAGACCCCCCAGAGACTGTCAGAGAACCCCAGACACCCCCAGACACCCCAGGGACCCCCGTAGACCTCCAGACACTCCCCAGGGACTCCCAGACGCCCCCACGGACCCCCAGGGCCCCCCCAGGGCCCCCCCAGATACCCCCAGAGACTCTCAGAGCCCCCCCAAGACCCCCAGAGAGCCCACTGGGACTCCCCAGGGACCCCCAGAGACTCCCCATAGATCACCAGGGACCGCCCAAGGACCCCCACAGACCCCCAGACACCCCCAGAGACTCCCAGGGGTCCCCAGAAACTCCCAGAGATCCCTCAGGGACCCGCAGAGACCCCTCAGGGACCCCCAGAGACTCCCAGACACCCCAGAGACTCCCAGAAACCCTCAGAGACCCCCCAGGGACCTCCAGAGACCCCAGAGACTCCAAGAGACCCCCAGAGACCCCCACGGACCCCCCAGGGACCACCAGAAAGCCCCAGAGATTCTCAGAGACCTCCAGGGACTCCCAGACACCCGCCGAGACTCCCCAGGGACCACCAGAGACCCTCCATAGATCACCAGGGACTGCCCAAGGACACCCGCAGACCCCCAGACACCCCCAGAAACTCCCAGAGACCCCTCAGGGACCCGCAGTGACGCCTGAGGGACCCCCAGAGACTCCCAGACACCCGCCAGGAACCCTCAGATGCCCCCAGAGACCCCCAGAGATCCCCAGAGACCCCCAGAACTCTCCAGGGACCCCCAGACACCCCCAGAGACCCCCAGAGACCCTCCAGAGACCCCCAGAGACACTCAGGGATCCTCCAGAGACCCCACAGGGACCCCCAAGGACCCCCAAAGGGACCCCCACAGATCCCCATAGACCCCCCCTGTGACCCCCAAAGAACTCCCCTGGGGATCTCCTGGGACCCCCCAGAAACCCCCAGACACCGCCAGAGACTCCCAGAGACCCCCCAGGGACCCTCAGACACCCCCAGAGACTCATAGAGACCCCCAGAGACTCTCAGAGATCCCCCAGGGACCCACAGGAACCCCTCAAAGATCCACCAGAGACCCCCAGAGACCCTCAGGGACCCCCCAGGGACCCCCATAGACCGCCCAGAGATCACGAGATGCCCCCCAGGGACCTCCAGAGACCCCTCCAGAGATCACGAGAAACCCCTCCGAGACCCCCAGGGACCTCCAGAGACCCCCAGGGACCCACCTTGGGACCCCCAGAGGACCCCAGGGACCCACAGGAACCCCTCATAGATCCACCAGAGACCCCCATAGATCCCACAGAGACCTCCAGAGAACCCCAGAGACCACCAGAGATGCTCCGGAGACACCCCAGAGACCCCCACAGAGATCCCCGGTGCCCGAAATGTCGTCCCTCGGGAAACCCCCTTGGGGACCCCCGGTGCCCGAAATGTCGTCCCTCGGGGAACCCCCTTGGGGAGCCCCGGCGCCCGAGGTGTCGCCCCTCGGCAACCCCCCCCTTCGGGGACTTCCGGCGCCCGAAATGTCGCCCCTTGGGGACCCCCCATTTGGGGAGCCCCGGTGCCCGAGGTGTCGCCCCTCGGCAACCACCCCGTGGGGAGCCCCGGTGCCCGAAATGCCGTCCCTCGGCCAACCTCCTTGGGGACCCCAGAGACCCCCAGAGGACCCCCCCAGGGACTCCACAGGGACCCCCAGAGACCCCAGAGATTCCCAGACACTCCCAGGGACACCCAGGGATCCCCTAGAAGCTACAGAGATCTCCCAGAGAACCCCCAGTTTTCCCCAGAGACCCCCCAGAGACTGTCAGAGACCCCCAGACACCCCCAGACACCCCAGGGACCCCCGTAGACCTCCAGACACTCCCCAGGGACTCCCAGACGCCCCCACGGACCCCCAGGCCCCCCCCAGGGACCCCCCAGAGACCCCCAGAGACTCTCAGAGACCCCCCAGACACCCCCAGAGAGCCCACTGGGACTCCCCAGGGAACCCCAGAGACTCCCCATAGATCACCAGGGACCGCCCAAGGACTACCGCAGACCCCCAGACACCCCCAGAGACTCCCAGGGGCCCCCAGAAACTCCCAGAGATCCCTCAGGGACCCGCAGAGACCCCTCAGGGACCCCCAGAGACTCCCAGACACCCCAGAGACCCCCCAGGGACCTCCAGAGACCCCAGAGACTCCAAGAGACCCCCAGAGACCCCCACGGACCCCCCAGGGACCACCAGACACCCCCCAGAGATTCTCAGAGACCTCCAGGGACTCCCAGACACCCGCCGAAACCCCCCAGGGACCCCCAGAGACCCTTCATAGATCACCAGGGACCGCCCAAGGACCCCCACAGACCCCCAGACACCCCCAGAGACTCCCAGGGGTCCCCAGAAACTCCCAGAGACCCCTCAGGGACCCGCAGAGACCCCTGAGGGACCCCCAGAGACTTCTAGACACCCGTCAGGAACCCTCAGATGCCCCCAGAGACCCCCCAGAGACTCTCAGAGACCTCCAGGGACTCCCAGACACACGCCGAGACACCCCAGAGACACTCAGAGACCCCCAGACACCCGCCAGGGACCCTCAGACACCCCCAGAGACCCCCAGAGACCTCCAGAGACCCCCAGAGACCCTCCAGAGACGCTCAGAGACTCTCAGAGATCCCCCAGAGACCCCACATGGACTCCCAAGGACCCCCTAGGGACCCCCACAGATCGCCAGAGACCCACCCTGTGACCCCCAAAGAACTCCCCTGGGGATCTCCTGGGACCCCCCAGAAACCCCCAGACACCCCCAGAGACTCCCAGAGACCCCCCAGGGACCCCCAAGGACCCCCAGAGACTCATAGAGACCCCCAGAGACTCTCAGAGATCCCCCAGGGACCCACAGGAACCCCTCAAAGATCCACCAGAGACCCCCAGAGACCCTCAGGGACCCCCCAGGGACCCCCATAGACCGCCCAGAGATCATGAGATGCCCCCCAGGGACCTCCAGAGACCCCTCCAGAGATCACGAGAAACCCCTCCGAGACCCCCAGGGACCTCCAGAGACCCCCAGGGACCCACCTTGGGACCCCCAGAGGACCCCAGGGACCCACAGGAACCCCTCATAGATCCACCAGAGACCCCCATAGATCCCACAGAGACCTCCAGAGAACCCCAGAGACCACCAGAGATGCTCCGGAGACAACCCAGAGACCCCCACAGAGATCCCCGGTGCCCGAAATGTCGTCCCTCGGGGAACCCCCTTGGGGACCCCCGGTGCCCGAAATGTCGTCCCTCGGGGAACCCCCTTGCGGAGCCCCGGCGCCCGAGGTGTCGCCCCTCGGCAACCCCCCCCTTCGGGGACTTCCGGCGCCCGAAATGTCGCCCCTTGGGGACCCCCCATTTGGGGAGCCCCGGTGCCCGAGGTGTCGCCCCTCGGCAACCACCCCGTGGGGAGCCCCGGTGCCCGAAATGCCGTCCCTCGGCCAACCTCCTTGGGGACCCCAGAGACCCCCAGAGGACCCCCCCAGGGACTCCACAGGGACCCCCAGAGACTCCAGAGATTCCCAGACACTCCCAGGGACACCCAGGGACCCCCAGGACGCTACAGAGATCTCCCAGAGAACCCTCAGTTTCCCTCAGAGACCCCCCAGAAACTGTCAGAGACCCCCAGACACTCCCAGACAGCCCAGGGACCCCCCTAGACCTCCAGACACCCCCCAGGGACTCCCAGACGCCCCCACGGACCCCCAGGGCCCCCCCAGGGACCCCCCAGAGTCCCCCAGAGACTCTCAGAGACCCCCCAGACACCCCCAGAGAGCCCACTGGGACTCCCCAGGGACCCCCAGAGACTCCCCATAGATCACCAGGGACCGCCCAAGGACCCCCGCAGACCCCCAGACACCCCCAGAGACTCCCAGGGGCCCCCAGAAACTCCCAGAGATCCCTCAGGGACCCCCCAGGGACCCCTCAGGGACCCCCAGAGACTCCCAGACACCCCAGAGACTCCCAGAATCCCTCAGAGACCCCCCAGGGACCTCCAGAGACCCCAGAGACGCCAAGAGACCCCCAGAGACCCCCACGGATCCCCCAGGGACCACCAGAGACCCCCCAGAGATTCTCAGAGACCTCCAGGGACTCCCAGACACCCGCCGAAACCCCCCAGGGACCCCAAGAGACCCTCCATAGATCACCAGGGACCGCCCAAGGACCCCCACAGAACCACAGACACCCCCAGAGACTCCCAGGGGTCCCCAGAAACTCCCAGAGACCCCTCAGGGACACGCAGAGACCCCTGAGGGACCCCCAGAGACTTCTAGACACCCGCCAGGAACCCTCAGATGCCCCCAGAGACCCCCAGACCCCTCCAGGGACCCCCAGACACCCCCAGAGACCCGCAGGGACCCCCAGATGCCCCCAGAGACCCCCCAGAGACTCTCAGAGACCTCCAGGGACTCCCAGACACACGCCGAGACACCCCAGGGACCCCCAGAGACCCCCAGACACCCGCCAGGGACCCTCAGATGCCCCCAGAGACCCCCAGAGAACCCCAGAGACCCCCAGACCCCTCCAGGGACCCCTAGACACCCCCAGAGACCCCCAGAGACCCCCAGAGATCCCCAGAGACCCTCCAGAGACCCCCAGAGACTCTCAGAGATCCCCCAGAGACCCCACAGGGACCCCCAAGGACCCTCAGAGACTCTCAGAGATCCCCCAAGGGACCCCACAGGAACCGCCAAGGACCCCCTAGGGATCCCCACAGGTCCCCAGAACCCCCCCCTGTGACCCCCAAAGAACTCCCCTGGGGATCTCCTGGGACCCCCCAGAAACCCCCAGACACCCCCAGAGACTCCCAGAGACCCCCCAGGGACCCTCAGACACCCCCAGAGACTCATAGAGACCCCCAGAGACCCCCAGAGACTCTCAGAGATCCCCCAGGGACCCACAGGAACCCCTCAAAGATCCACCAGAGACCCCCCAGGGACCCCCAAAGAACTCCCCTGGGGATCCCCTCGGACCCCCCAGAAATCCCCAGACACCCCCAGAGACCCCCAGAGACCCTCAGGGACCCCCAGAGACTCCCAGAGACCCTCAGGGACCCCCCAGGGACCCCCACAGACCGCCCAGAGATCACGAGATGCCCCCCAGGGACCTCCAGAGACCCCTCCAGAGATCACGAGAAACCCCTCCGAGACCCCCAGGGACCTCCAGAGACCCCCCAGGGACCCACCTTGGGACCCCCAGAGGACCCCAGGGACCCACAGGAACCCCTCATAGATCCACCAGAGACCCCCATAGATCCCACAGAGACCTCCAGAGAACCCCAGAGACCACCAGAGATGCTCCGGAGACACCCCAGAGACCCCCACAGAGATCCCCTGTGCCCGAAATGCCGTCCCTCGGCCAACCTCCTTGGGGACCCCAGAGACCCCCAGAGGACCCCCCCAGGGACTCCACAGGGACCCCCAGAGACCCCAGAGATTCCCAGACACTCCCAGGGACACCCACGGACCCCCCAGGGACCCCCAGGACGCTACAGAGATCTCCCAGAGAACCCCCAGTTTCCCCCAGAGACCCCCCAGAGACTGTCAGAGACCCCCAGACACCCCCAGACACCCCAGGGACCCCCCTAGACCTCCAGACACATCCCAGGGACTCTCAGACGCCCCCACGGACCCCCAGGGCCCCCCCAGGGACCCCCGAGAGACCACCAGAGACTCTCAGAGACCCCCCAGGGACCCCCAGAGAGCCCACTGGGACTCCCCAGGGACCCCCAGAGACTCCCCATAGATCACCAGGGACCGCCCAAGGACCCCCGCAGACCCCCAGACACCCCCAGAGACTCCCAGGGGCCCCCAGAAACTCCCAGAGATCCCTCAGGGACCCGCAGAGACCCCTCAGGGACCCCCAGAGACTTCCAGACACCCCAGAGACTCCCAGAAACCCTCAGAGACCCCCCCCAGGGACCTCCAGAGACCCCAGAGACTCCAAGAGACCCCCAGAGACCCCCACGGACCCCCCAGGGACCACCAGAAAGCCCCAGAGACCCCCCCAGAGACCCCCCAGGGACCACCAGAGACCCCCCAGAGATTTTCAGAGACCTCCAGGGACTCCCAGACACCCGCCGAGACCCCCCCAGGGACCCCCAGAGACCCTCCATAGATCACCAGGGACCGCCCAAGGACCCCCACAGACCCCCAGAGACTCCCAGGGGCCCCAGGAAACTCCCAGAGACCCCCTCAGGGACCCGCAGAGACCCCTGCGGGACCCCCAGAGACTTCCGGACACCCGCCAGGAACCCTCAGATGCCCCCAGAGATCCCCAGAGATCCCCAGAGACCCCCAGACCCCTCCAGGGACCCCCAGACACCCTCAGAGATTCCCAGAGACCCCCAGGGACCCTCAGAGACTCTCAGAGCCCTCCAGGAACTCCCAGACACACGCCGAGAAACCCCAGGGACCCCCAGAGACCCCCAGACACCCGCCAGGGACCCTCAGATGCCCCCAGAGACCCCCAGAGATCCCCAGAGACCCCCAGACCCCTCCAGGGATCCCCAGACACCCCCAGAGATTCCCAGAGACACCCCAGGGACCCCCCAGAAACTCTCAGAGCCCTCCAGGAACTCCCAGACACACACCGAGACACCCCAGGGACCCCCAGACACCCGCCAGGGACCCTCAGATGCCCCCAGAGACCCCCAGAGATCCCCAGAGACCCCCAGACCCCTCCAGGGACCCCCAGACACCCCCAGAGACCCCCAGAGACCCCCAGGGACCCCCAGAGACTCTCAGAGATCCCCCAAGGGACCCCACAGCAACCGCCAAGGACCCCCTAGGGATCCCCACAGGTCCCCAGAACCCCCCCCTGTGACCCCCAAAGAACTCGCCTGGGAATCTCCTGGGACGCCCCAGAAACCCCCAGACACCGCCAGAGACTCCCAGAGACCCCCCAGGGACCCTCAGACACCCCCAGAGACTCATAGAGACCCCCAGAGACCCCCAGAGACTCTCAGAGATCCCCCAGGGACCCACAGGAACCCCTCAAAGATCCACCAGAGACCCCCCCAGGGACCCCCAAAGAACTCCCCTGGGGATCCCCTCGGACCCCCCAGAAATCCCCAGACACCCCCAGAGACTCCCAGAGACCCCCAGAGACCCTCAGGGACCCCCCAGGGACCCTCATAGACTGCCCAGAGATCACGAGATGCCCCCCAGGGACCTCCAGAGACCCCTCCAGAGATCACGAGAAACCCCTCCGAGACCCCCAGGGACCTCCAGAGACCCCCAGGCACCCACCTTGGGACCCCCAGAGGACCCCAGGGACCCACAGGAACCCCTCATAGATCCACCAGAGACCCCCATAGATCCCACAGAGACCTCCAGAGAACCCCAGAGACCACCAGAGATGCTCCGGAGACACCCCAGAGACCCCCACAGAGATCCCCGGCGCCCAAAATGTCGTCCGTCGGGAACCCCCCTTGGGGACCCCCGGTGCCCGAAATGTCGTCCCTCGGGGAACCCCCTTGGGGACCCCCGGTGCCCAAAATGTCGTCCGTCGGGAACCCCCCTTGGGGACCCCCGGTGCTCAAAACTGTCGTCCCTCGGCAATCCCCCCTTGGGGACCCCCGGCGCCCGAGGTGTCGCCCCTCGGCAAACTCCCCCTTGGGGAGTCCCGGCGCCCGAGGTGTCGCCCCGCGGCAACCTCAACCCGATGACTCTCGGCGCCCGAGGTGTCGGCCCTCGGCAACCTCGCCTTGCGGACCCCCGGCGACCGAGGTGTCGCCCCTCGTCACGCCCCTCCTTGGGGAGCCCCGGCGGGCATTGGAGGTGGTGGGGGCTGGACTACGATGCAGTTCTTGGACATGTCCGCCAGGCGGGGCAGCGCAGCTGAAGGGCCGGCGAGGGCGGGATTCGAACCGGCGTTTTTGGCAGCGGTATCTGCATCGCTACTGCGCACGTGCGGATTAGAGAGCTTCGGCGGTACTGCGCAAGCGCGGAGTACGGCTCGCCGTCGGTACTGCTCATGCGCGGAGTACAGCGCGCCGTCCCAATTGCGCACGCGCGGAGTACAGAGCGCTGTCGCTGCTGCGCATGCGCGGAGTACAGAGCGCCGCCTCTGCTGCGCACGCGCGGAGTACAGCGCGTCGTCGCTACTGCGCATGCGCGGAGTACGGAGCGCCGTCTCTGCTGCGCACGCGCGGAGTACAGCGGGTCGTCGCTACTGCGCATGCGCGGAGTACGGTGCGCCGTCTCTACTGCGCACGCGCGGAGTACTGAGCGGTGTCGCTCTTGCGCATGCGCGGAGTACCCAGCGCCGTCGCTACTGTTCTCGCGCGGAGTCCGCCTCTCTGTCTCTCCTGCTCGATGCCACATCCCGTGTTCGTTCATGGCGCTGTTTTCCCGCACCTGCCGCAGCCGGTGCCGCGGGAGCGCGCGGGGAACATCCCGCCTCCGGTGCGGCTGCTGCAGAGGCGTTCCTGGAGCGCGGCGCCGGCAGCATCGCCCGCAGCGCCGCCGCCAAGATCGTGAGTGCCGGGGCCGCGGGGCAGGGGCTGGGCTGGGCTGGGCCTCAGTGGCGCTCCATGCACGGATAAATACTCTGCATGCAGCTTGGTGGGTGCTTTCCCGTCCTGGGGGTGAGGTGAATCCTGGGCTCCTGTGCTTTTGTCAGCCGAGATGGAAAATTCCTGCACTTGGTTTTGGCAAGTGGCAGTTTCCCAGAATTTTCTTACCTTGTTTGCTTCCTGTGGAACATGTGGACCAGCAGAACTCTCAGGGCTTGTGTTCAGAACAGGCTTGAGGAGAGTGAGTGAGTGAGTGAGGGAGTGAATGAGTGAGTGAGTGAGTGAGGGAGTGAGTGGAGTGAGTGAGTGAGTGAGGGAGTGAGTGAGTGAGAAGGAGCCACAACGTGTCTTGTGAGTGAGTGAGTGAGTGAGTGAGTGAGAAGGAGCCACAACGTGTCTTCCTTGTCCTGCACTGCAGGATCAGAATCCTGGTTTAGGTTAGGGATGCTTTTGCACTGTTGCGTGTCTTCGATGGTCAGAGCCAACTTTCTGCTGGGCCACTTAGGAAGAACAGTTGCCTAGAGCTTCATGTTTGCTTTCCTTGCAGCCTGGAGTGTTGGGGGGATTCCTGAAGCTGATTGCCTTGAAAGCCAGTGATCCCCAAGGCTTTGACCTGCTAAACAGCATCATGGAGCATATGCCCCCGTGAGTATGAGCTCAAATTGCATTCAAAACTGACTTCTGTGGGCTTTGGTTCTGCAGTGTGCAGTCATGGCAAAGGTTAACACTTCAGGAGCAAAAATGTCACATTTATCAGTTAAAGAGATGGGAACAACTTTATCTGTGTTTTCTGTAAAGTGACAGCACCAGTCAAAGCCCACTGTGAACTGAATAACTGTTCTTTTAAATTTCCAGTGAATCAGTTGACTGGTACAGGAAACAGGTCTTCATTCTGCTATTCCAAAGACTTCCAAGTTCCAAACCAACAAAACTTATCAAAAGTAAGTTCCTTGCTCTGAAAAGCTCCAGTGTGACACGAGTGGTTCAGAGTGTGCAGTTGCACAGATCAGGCATCCTGTACATGGGTGGGACTCTGCTGGCTCCAGGGACTTGCTCCAAATGCTCTGTAGTCAAGGGGACATAAAGGGCAGTGGCCACAGCAGGTGACACTCCATGAAAACTGAGGGAATGGAACTAAAGGACTTGTGTAGTTCTCCTCCTTTCCTGGTGTGTGTGATGTCGTTACTTGTCTGAAAGTGTCTCCATTTAATCTCCAGCTAATAGCAACACACTTGCCCTGTCACACAGCACAGCCATTCTGACCACTGCTCTCTGCAGTTTGTGTGCATGCTGGGAAACATTCCATGCTTTTGTGTCATTTTGGCCTTCATGGGAATAAAGTTCTGAGGAAGGGTTTACGTTCCTCTGTCAAAGCTGTGACACATTGTTGAAATCATCCCCAGGCAGATGGCCATGCTGATGAAATTCGTGATGTTATCTCTACACAGATCACACAAGGTCTGTTATTAATCCTTTAAAATCTACTTGATGCCTCCTGTAGAGGAGCAAGAATTACAGGGTTCTTCCAGTGGTGTTCCACCAACCAAATGGAAGTGGTGCTTCCAGCGTTCCACGTTTCAGTGTTGTGGTGCCCGAGAAGATGAGCAGTTTTTAGGCAAACTTTGGAGCAGCAAGTTAATGCCCTTCAGTAAAAGGGAACATTTATGAAGGCTGCCCTTTCTGTCTCCTTCTTAGAATGCATTTTGCTGCTGACTCTAAAGCAATTCTCTTGTTTTCATCTGGAGTTTTACTTCATCCTTTTTCTCGTTGCTTTCTCCTCTTCATTAACCAGTATGGCACAGGAAATGGGGCATGAGCTCTGCAGGAAATACTTGGCAGCATACAGCCAAAGGGAGTGTGTTCTGTTGGCTTGGGTTGTATTTCAGGCTGCTGTGCAGTTTTTGCCTTTGAAGCAGGAAAGAGTTGTCTCTCTGGCTGAAATGGCAAAGGAGGTTTGGCGCTAATCTGACTGCCCGGGTGCCTCTCCTTTTGGGGTTCATTTCTGATTTTCTGCCCACAGTTCCTCACTGATAGTTCAAGTTACTGATCTCCTGAGCGGGTCATAAAAGGGAAGGATTGCTGTCTCTGGTTTTTATCCTTTGTAACAAGTTTATATGTGCAAACATCTATGTAAGAGGGCAGCAATTGTTAAGAAACAAATTGTCTTGTGTTCTCTGTTTCCTGGTGCTTTGTGTGGTTTCTGCTTTTCTTTGGTCACCATAGGGTGATAAATCGTTCTGATACTTTTTCTCTAACTGTCATACTAGGATGTTTGAAACGGGCTTGGAGAAAATGATGATTCCTGAAATCCAGAAAGAGTCTGGGACAAGTTGAAAAGCAGATCCGTGCTGTTGGCATCACCAAGACATTAACAGAATGTCCTCCCGTGATGGACACTGAGTACCCCAAGCCGTGGTAGGTGCCACACTTCTTCAGGGTCTGCTGGTGATGCTGTTGGAGGTCTGGAAAGTAGGAGCTTTCACCAGAATAGGCCCCTCCAATAAACTCCTTTGGCATTTCTTCAGGCCCACTGTTGTGGTGAGACTCAGCTTGAGGCTTTTCATACCTTTTCATCCTTCACTGCACAAAGGGAAGTGTGTTTTCAAAGCAAATGGCAGAGCTGGTTTGAGATGTGTTTGAGCCTGGATTTGGCTGAGTAGAGCTCCACTGAAGGGAATTAGGCTACTGTCAGCTTGCATTCCTTCTGGAAAGCTGGGCCCACTTTTGACTTGTAACTGTCCTAGTCAGGAGGCCTGAGAATACTCACAACCTGACAGGCTGTAGTGTCTTAGCCTGAAAGTGGAATCTGGGGGAAAGCTCTGGAGACTGAAAGGCAGTCCAGCAGTCTGGGGGCTCAGGTAGCCCAAATTGAATGACAGTAACCGGATCCAGGACTAGAACTCTTTTTGAATGTACTTAGAGAAAAACTGTAATCTGGAAAAGAATTGCTATTCTTGGGTTTGTATCACAGCAATTTGAGCTGCTAAAAAATGAGGGCATTGCTGATGCTGTTAATATGAGCAGCTGCATTGTGCCTGGAAAGGACCCAGACCCACAGTCCTAGTGCAGCTTCCCTGGGACAGGGACAGTGCCAGGAGTTAAGCAAGTCCCTGCAAAGGGGTTCCAGGTAATCTGAGCGTTCTTGTGAAGCACAGGCTGTCCTCACCTGTTCACTGTTCCCCTCCCTTCTCCCCCCAGGATTCCTTTGCTGCAGGCCCTCCCTCCTTGGCCTCTTCGAGCTGCCTGAGGATGACACGACCCCTGACAAGGAGCACTTCATTGACACAGAGGATACTCCAGGCTGTGAGACTGCATTCTCCCAGCTGGCCTTTGCTGGGAAGAAAGAGCATGATCCTGTGGGGCAAATGGTGAACAATCCCAGGATCCAGCTGGCCCAGTCTCTGCACAAACTGTTCACAGCGTGCCCAGGCAGGGTAGGTGGCTTGGGCTCTGCATCCCTGGGCTGCATTCAGCAGAGAAGAAATGCCTCTGTGAGAATGGTCTCTTGCTAAGGTTTGATAATCAGCAAAATGAAGTGTGTTGTAGGCAGAAGGCAAGATCTTGCTGTGTCTTCTTGTTCATTGGAACTTGGCTTTTGTAAGGTTTTCCTGGTAACCTCAGAAAGGCCTTATTTTTCACAGCACTTAGTTTAGCAATCAGCTCAAATATATGCTATTTTAAAGATGAAGATTTATCCCCTTGATGGCCTATAACTAATGGTTGTCTCCTGTTCAGTTGCATGGACTTGGGAGATTCAGGCAGCTCATATAAAATTAGACATTTTGAGTGCACAGCTAACTCTTACCCCAGATAGTGTTTGTTTTGTTCAAGATTTGGGTAAGTAAAGATTGTCTGAGAGATGAGCTGTTTCTCCCTCCATAACTGCTGCTCTGAGAGTGTCTGAGCTTGTGCCCTGTGCATGAAGAGCCATGGCAGTGGCTGAGTGTCCCTGAGCCCTCTGCTCTGTCTGTGCTGCAGGTTCTGTGCCTGCTGAGTGTCCCTGAGCCCTCTGCTGTGTCTGTGCTGCAGGTTCTGTGCATGCTGAGTGTCCCTGAGCCCTCTGCTGTGTCTGTGCTGCTCTGTCTGTGCCTGCTGAGTGTCCCTGAGCCCTCTGCTGTGTCTGTGCTGCAGGTTCTGTGCCTGCTGAGTGTCCCTGAGCCCTCAGCTGTGTCTGTGCTGCAGGTTCTGTGCCTGCTGAGTGTCCCTGAGCCCTCAGCTGTGTCTGTGCTGCTCTGTCTGTGCCTGCTGAGTGTCCCTGAGCCCTCAGCTGTGTCTGTGCTGCAGGCTCTGTGCCTGCAAACTCTCCAAAAAAGGAGAAAAATTAATGTAAGTACAAAAAAATCAATTTAAAAAATCAAAATTTAAAAAGATAAAGCTAACAAGTGTGACAAAAGAGCAACCAAAAATGACATAAAATAAAAAATAAAATAAGAGCTTTCGCTATTGGGCGACGGTGGGAGTGGAAGGCGCGGCTGCAGAGAAAGAGCCGCTCCCCGGCCCGTGCAGCGCCTTCGCCGCTCGGGTCCCGGCGGGCATTCGTGGTGGTGGGGGCTGGACTGCGGTGCAGTTCCCGGCCGTGTCCGCCAGGCGGCGCCGGCGAGGCAGACGGGGGCGGCCGAGGGAGGGATTCGAACCGGCGATTGGGGAGAGAGAGCCGCGTCCCAGGCGCGCGCCTTGACCGCTCGGCCAGCGGGGCGGGGGCGTGGCCAGCAAGGCGGGGGCGTGCCCGCCCTGCACGGCCCGTAATGGTAAAAACGGAATAAAAGAAATAAAATTAAAAATAAAATTAAAAATTTGAGGAAACCGACATGACAAAGGAATGAGTCCCGGAAGCGTCGGTGGAACCCAGAAGGCTTTGCGGCGCCTCGTTTTATTTTGCAGGCTTTGTAAAATAAAAAATACAGGAAAGTATGCAAACCAAATCCATAAAAAAAAGGAAGTCCCGGTAGATCCCGGGGGCTGTTTGGCGTCTCTGGTGTTCCTTCTGTGTCCACGAGTGTCCCAGAAGGCTCCCGGGAGATGGTGGGAGTCCCTGGGGGGTCTCCTGGGGGCGTTGGGGGTCCTTGGGGGTTCCTGTAGGACCATGGAGGTACCTGGAAGTCTCGGAGTGGGACGGGGGCGGTGGGGCGGGGAGCGTTTTAAGTCCCTGCGAGAATCGTGGCGGTCCCCGGGAGGTACTCGGGGTCTCCAGTTCTCCCGGGGCAGCCAGAGTCCAGCTGTGTTCTGCAGAGAAGAAATGGAGAGCTGGGGGAGGCCCGAGCAACTTGCAATGTTAAGCTGCCCCGAGGGGCTCCTTGGCTGGGCCCGCCGCCCGCAGCCCCCTCGTTCCCCGGAGCGCCGGGCCAGGGCCGCGCCGCGGAGGCTTCGGGCCCGCTCGGGCCGCGTGTGGCGGGGGGGCGGAGGGGCGGGGGTCATGCCGGGAGCGAGCAGAGAGGGCAGAGCGGCGAAGCCGGAGGCGGCACAGCCCCCAGCTAGCTCCGCCTTCCCGCCGGCAGAACGGCACCCACCGGCGGGCGCGCCTGTCAGTCTCGTCGGATCCAGCCCTCTGCTCGCTCCCCCTCCCCGCCGGCGGCGCGGCACCCCACCGGGGGGACTCTTAGATTTTTCATGTAGTTTTCGTCATATTTTTTGAATGTTAAAGGGCGCGAAGCGCGGTGCCGACCCCCCGTGGCCGCGCCCATCCCGCACCGGCTGGACACGCCCCACCGTGACCACGCCCCCGCCCCGCTGGCCGAGCGGTCAAGGCGCCCGCCTGGGACGCGGCTCTCTCTCCCCAAACGCCGGTTCGAATCCCGCCCTCGGCCGCCCCCCGTCTGCCTCGCCGGCGCCGCCTGGCGGACACGACCGAGAACTGCAGCTCAGCCGAGCGCCTTCGTTCCCCCCCCCGCATGCCGCCCGGGGCCCGAGCGGGAAGTCGGTGGATCGACGGGCGCGGGGGGAACGGCGCTTTTTCTACAGCCGCGGCTTCCACTCCCGCCGTCGGCCACCAACAAAACCTCCTATTTGATTTATTATTTTATGTTATTTGTATTGGTTTCTTCGTTACCATTTTTAGGTTGATTTCGGCTCTTCTCACCTGGTCTCCAGGTTCCCGTGCCAAAGCTCCCACAAGCAGTGCCAGGCAGGAGCCGCCCGGCCTTTACCTCCCCCACACAGACTGTTTGCTGCCAGCACCAGCAGCTTTTTGGGCTGACATGTGGAAAGTCGGCCGGCACCCACGGAATTGCCTTTGCTCCCTTCCTAAAGGAACAAAGCTTCCCGAGTTGCAGCCCCAACAACTCCTTCACCAGATGAGTTTATTGAAACAACTTTTCAGAGCAGGCATTTCTGAGCGTACTCCATCAATCCCAAGAGTTCAGAAAAAACACTGTCCGCTGTCCAAAGGAACTGTGCATGTTACAAATGGGATGTTTTTACATCCTCATTTATACCACCCCACAAACATAAATGGCACTCATTATGCAAATTGCTATAACTACCCTAAAAAAAGTAGGGCACACGTGGAAACAGCTCTTTACCCGAGGCTGCTACAGCTGCCCCATGCCTTGGACCCCAAGATCGAGTCACTAGTGTAAAGATGAACGAATCAACAGATTTTCTACAGTTTTCTTCTTTATTGACCTTGAAATTCCATGCTTTTTTGAAAACAATATTCTTACACGGTATTTAGTGGAGAGTGCAGCCTTTGACTATTTACTACAATATAAATGCTTCAAGATTCTTTTCGCCCTCATTGTTCTTGACAGCTGTAGCCACGCTAATGTAAGGCATGACAGCAGAAAACCAACCAAAAAAACCTCAAAAAAGAACCCAGCAGAAAACCCTCTAAACCAAATCCCTACACAGAGTGGATTTAATCAACTAACAAAAGAAAAGAAGATCCAGAGTTCAGGGGGAAACCATTACTAGAAAATCGCAGGTATTTGGAAATTAGGAAGTGCTGCCATGAACACGTGCACCATCAGCACACGTTGTCATTGTAAAGAATTCAGCATTGAGTTTGGAGTTCCCTTTTGAAAAACAGTCTTCTGAGTTGATATTCTGAACGCAAACCACTTTTTACCTGCTCCACTTGGAGTGCAGCCCAGCTGCTTCTTAAAGGTCAGGTTCCATTCCAATGTGCGTACTCTTGAGCTCACAAAATTTTCACACAGTTGAATGTTTTACCAGTTCCTTTGGAGCGAGATGATCATTTTATTGTCAAAATAAGTAACCTTGATGAAAGCCAATTGCAACAGTACATCTTTATACCCAGTGTCAAAGCAACGTGATGTTATAAATAATTGCATACAATGTATTACACAGAAGAAGTTATACACATTCCAGGTAACCATGGAGCAATTGACAGCAGTAGAGGACTACTGAGCATGGGCACAAAGTATTTTTCAGAACAGGATTTGTGGAAACTTAAAGGAAAAAGTAGCCTCTGGAAAGAAGACAATCTTTACATAACATTTTTGTTTTAAATGAAGTCAATGATTTTTATTTTTCAGATGCTCTTTATAAGAACACAATTTCTATTTAAACAAACATAAAGGCTCTAAACTTAAGACACTCTACATATGTACATAATTTACACATCAGGAATGGTTTTCTTATTTGCTTGAGTCTCTCAGTGCTCCACTTCTTCTCTGCAGAGCACAGCTGCACTCTGCCAGCCCCAGAGACCCGGGGACCGCCAGGAACTTACAGTGTCCTAGAGAAACCCCCAAGAAGCCCCAACATCCTCAGGGACCCAGTGACACAGAACAGGAGTCCAAGAGAAACCAAGGGACCAAGGCTACAGGTGGGCCACCGAGAGGCTTTGCTGCCTCCTCGGAAAGAAGGGCTGAGGCTAGCCTCTGCTCTCTGGCCAGCCTCGAAGCCCCTCCACAAGCCAGGCCAAGTCTGAGAGCATTGCCTTCTGCTGCTGTGCAGTACGGATGGCACCCCACAGCTTGCTACACAGAGCCCCTCTTTCCCTCCTGGGAAGCCTAAGCTACGCTACCTGCTTTTCTAGGGGGACAAAGGGACACGCTCGCTCTCTCACTCACACCGACAAAGACAAGACAGAGACACAAAGGGGCAACGTCCCAGGAGAGGGAGCAAGCTCTGAGCAGCAACCTGTGGCGAGCCATTCCTGATGCCCAGCAGCGGGAGAACACGGCCTCAGACTTGCCCTGGCCTGCCCAGACACCTCAAGCCCCTGACTACGCAGGGCGGCTTCAAGGCTGGACAACGAACACAGGCTGTGACATGCCCAGGCTACAGGGGGGTCACCGTGGCCAGCAGCCGCCACCAGGCTCAAGGTGCCAAGGCAAAGAAAAAAAAGCCCTGTTGTTTACACGGTGGGCTGCAGTCCGGAGAACTGCATTCGCCTATCAGGTGAGGCCAAGCGGACTCTCACCCTCCTTCCAAGGTCGCCCCCTCTCTATGGGCAGCCAAAGGAGAACCGTGGCAAAAGGCCAATAACACCAAACCCCGTTTACATGGAGAGTTGCCCAGCACAAAGCCACCCGGAAGGTGCCCACCGCACTCCTACGTGTATGCCTGTCCCGGTGATGGCCGGGAGAGTTTGTCAGGACAGCCTTTCTTGTACCCTCTTGACCTCGACGCTGCTGATCCTCTTCTGAACTCTTTTGCCTCGCCGTCCCACGCTCCTGGCTCTGCTTTCTTCTCGGATGGCTTCCGTCAAGCAAAGAGAATAACACAGTTGTGTCCGAGAAGCTCCAACTCCTTCAAGTCAGTGAAACGGGCACCCAGAGCGAGCTCCCCAAGCCACCATCACCTGCCCACTCCCACCACACCCCCCCACAGCTCCACACAACGCTCCAACTTCCACTGGTGCCACCTCCGCGTTGTCCCACGTCAGCACTGCCGTCCGCACGATGCCGCCGCTCTCTTCTCCCATGGTTTCTGCAAAGGAAGGAGGACACAGGCAGGTGTGAGAAACACCAGCTCCTCCGTAGGAAGTAAACCGGGACCCTACATCCCCAGAGGGAGACCTCCAAGTCACTCCAAACCCACCCACAGAGCCCCCCACTGACACAAACCTCTCCAAACCTCACCTTGAGTGGTCACGGCGACGCCCCGTCTGCTGCTGGGAGCCAGGCCCTCTGGGCAAAGGAAGCTGGGCATGCAAAGCACTGGCCAACGAGGCTGCACCTCTGACTACAGAGGGCTCGAGACGCTGCTAGTCTGCAAAGTGCCCGGGACTCCAGGGCACTGGCCCAGACTTACGGGCGGCCCTGGGCCCAAAGGCCTGCGGAGGCTCCTTCTCTCCGCCTCGAGGGCACCCAGACCCGCTCCCCGCTAACGGGGCGGTCGCCCCGCACAGCCTGCCAGCTGAGGGAGCACCGAGGCTCCCAGACCCGGACCCAGATTACGGGCGGGTGCACACCCAGGGAGCCACAGGACTCGGCTTCCCCCTGCACTAATAGCAATAAGATTCCAGTACCAGGAAAAACAGCTAACGGCCTAAGGCCTGGGGGCCTTCCTCCACGGACAGGGAGCTGCACACCTCCCGGCCCTGGACCTCGGAACGGCCAGGGCCAGGAATACCCACCTGATTACAGGGGCTCCCTCCAACCGCCCGCCGAGCACTGGGGTCGTACAAAGCCCCGCTTACAAGGCTGCCCCTTCTAGGCTCGGCACCCCCAACAATGCCCTCCACGGCCTAAGGTCGCGAGGACAGGGCCCCAGCCCTGAAGACAGGGCGGGCACATGCTGGCACGTCACCAGCAGCACTGGCACAGACCCAGGCCCTGGCTACAGGCGGGTCACCGAGAGGCTTTGCTGCCTCCTCGGAAAGAAGGGCCGAGGCTGGGCCGTGTCTCCGTTTGTGGGTTTTGAGGGCACGCCCCGGTTGTTGCACACAGCCCCTCTTTCCCTCCTGGGAAGCCTAAGCTACGCTACCTGCTTTTCTAGGGGGACCAAGGGACACGCTCGCTCTCTCACTCACACCGACAAAGACAAGACAGAGACACAAAGGGGCAACGTCCCAGGAGAGGGAGCAAGCTCTGAGCAGCAACCTGCGGCGAGCCATCCCTACCGCCCACAAGCAGGAGACAACGGCCTCAGACTCGCCCTAGCCTGCACAGAGGCCTCAAGGGCCTGACTACGCTCAAGGGCTTCACGGCTGGCCAAAGAACAGCGGCTGTGACGCGGCCCAGCTACAGGGGGTCACAGTGGCCAGCAGCCGTCAGCAGGCACAAAGGTGCCAAGGCAAAAAAAAAAGCCCTGCCCTGTTTAAAGGGTGGGCTGGGGTCGGGAGACCTGCATTCTCCTATCGGGTGTGGCCAAGGGGACTCTCCCTCTTCCTTACAGGGTTGTCCCCCTCTTTCTGGGCAGCCAAAGGAGAACCGTGGCAAAAGGCCAACACTACCAAAGGAAAGACCCAGCCCTGTTTACAGGGGGGGTCACCCAGCGCAAAGCCAGCGGGGGCACCCTGAAGATGCCCTCCGCACTCCTACGTGTATGCCTGACCCCGTGATGGCAAAGAGGTTCATTTGCCCAGAAGGCCTTTCTTGTGCTCCCTCTTGACCTCGACGCTGCTGATCCTCTTCTGAACTCTTTTGCCTCACAGTCCCACGCTCCTGGCTCTGCTTTCTTCTCGGATGGCTTCCGTCAAGCAAAGAGAATAACACATGTGAGTCCGAGAAGCTCCAACTCCTTCAAGTCAGTGAAACGGGCACCCAGAGCGAGCTCCCCAAGCCACCACCACCTGCCCCCACTCCCACCACCCCTCCACGGCTCCACACAACGCTCCAACTTTCACTGGTGCCACCTCCGCGTTTTCCCACGTCAGCACTGCCGTCCGCACGATGCCGCCGCTCTCTTCTCCCATGGTTTCTGCAAAGGAAGGAGGACACAGGCAGGTGTGAGAAACACCAGCTCCTCCGTAGGAAGCAGACAGGGACCCTACATCCCCAGAGGGAGACCTCCAAGTCACTCCAAACCCACCCACAGAGCCCCCCACTGACACAAACCTCTCCAAACCTCACCTTGAGTGGTCACAGCGACGCCCCGTCTGCTGCTGGGAGCCAGGCCCTCTGGGCAAAGGAAGCTGGGCATACAAAGCACTGGCCAACGAGGCTGCACCTCTGACTACAGAGGGCTCGAGACGCTGCTAGTCTGCAAAGTGCCCGGGACTCCAGGGCACTGGCCCAGACTTACGGGCGGCCCTGGGCCCAAAGGCCTGCGGAGGCTCCTTCTCTCCGCCTCAGGGGCACCCAGACCCGCTCCCCGCTAACGGGGCGGTCGCCCCGCACAGCCTGCCAGCCGAGGGAGCACCGAGGCTCCCAGACCCAGACCCCGATTACGGGCGGGTGCACACCCAGGGAGCCACAGGACTCGGCTTCCCCCTGCACTAATAGCAATAAGATTCCAGTACCAGGAAAAACAGCTAACGGCCTAAGGCCTGGGGGCCTTCCTCCACGGACAGGGAGCTGCACACCTCCCGGCCCTGGACCTTGGAACGGCCAGGGCCAGGAATACCCACCTGATTACAGGGGCTCCCTCCAACCGCCCGCCGAGCACTGGGGTCGTACAAAGCCCCGCTTACAAGGCTGCCCCTTCTAGGCTCGGCACCCCCAACAATGCCCTCCACGGCCTAAGGTCGCGAGGACAGGGCCCCAGCCCTGAAGACAGGGCGGGCACATGCTGGCACGTCACCAGCAGCACTGGCACAGACCCAGGCCCTGGCTACAGGCGGGTCACCGAGAGGCTTTGCTGCCTCCTCGGAAAGAAGGGCCGAGGCTGGGCCGTGTCTCCGTTTGTGGGTTTTGAGGGCACGCCCCGGTTGTTGCACACAGCCCCTCTTTCCCTCCTGGGAAGCCTAAGCTACGCTACCTGCTTTTCTAGGGGGACCAAGGGACACGCTCGCTCTCTCACTCACACCGACAAAGACAAGACAGAGACACAAAGGGGCAGCGTCCCAGGAGAGGGAGCAAGCTCTGAGCAGCAACCTGCGGCGAGCCATCCCTACCGCCCACAAGCAGGAGACAACGGCCTCAGACTCGCCCTGGCCTGCACAGAGGCCTCAAGGGCCTGACTACGCTCAAGGGCTTCACGGCTGGCCAAAGAACAGCGGCTGTGACGCGGCCCAGCTACAGGGGGTCACAGTGGCCAGCAGCCGTCAGCAGGCACAAAGGTGCCAAGGCAAAAAAAAAAGCCCTGCCCCGTTTACAGGGTGGGCTGGGGTCGGGAGACCTGCATTCTCCTATTGGGTGTGGCCAAGGGGACTCTCCCTCTTCCTTACAGGGTTGTCCCCCTCTTTCTGGGCAGCCAAAGGAGAACCGTGGCAAAAGGCCAACACTACCAAAGGAAAGACCCAGCCCTGTTTACAGGGGGGGTCACCCAGCGCAAAGCCAGCGGGGGCACCCTGAAGATGCCCTCCGCACTCCTACGTGTATGCCTGACCCCGTGATGGCAAAGAGGTTCATTTGCCCAGAAGGCCTTTCTTGTGCTCCCTCTTGACCTCGACGCTGCTGATCCTCTTCTGAACTCTTTTGCCTCGCCGTCCCACGCTCCTGGCTCTGCTTTCTTCTCGGATGGCTTTCGTCAAGCAAAGAGAATAACACAGTTGAGTCCGAGAAGCTCCAACTCCTTCAAGTCAGTGAAACGGGCACCCAGAGCGAGCTCCCCAAGCCACCATCACCTGCCCACTCCCACCACACCCCCCCACAGCTCCACACAACGCTCCAACTTCCACTGGTGCCACCTCCGCGTTTTCCCACGTCAGCACTGCCGTCCGCACGATGCCGCCGCTCTCTTCTTCCATGGTTTCTGCAAAGGAAGGAGGACACAGGCAAGTGTGAGAAACACCAGCTCCTCCGTAGGAAGTAAACCGGGACCCTACATCCCCAGAGGGAGACCTCCAAGTCACTCCAAACCCACCCACAGAGCCCCCCACTGACACAAACCTCTCCAAACCTCACCTTGAGTGGTCACGGCGACGCCCCGTCTGCTGCTGGGAGCCAGGCCCTCTGGGCAAAGGAAGCTGGGCATGCAAAGCACTGGCCAACGAGGCTGCACCTCTGACTACAGAGGGCTCGAGACGCTGCTAGTCTGCAAAGTGCCCGGGACTCCAGGGCACTGGCCCAGACTTACGGGCGGCCCTGGGCCCACAGGCCTGCGGAGGCTCCTTCTCTCCGCCTCGAGGGCACCCAGACCCGCTCCCCGCTAACGGGGCGGTCGCCCCGCACAGCCTGCCAGCTGAGGGAGCACCGAGGCTCCCAGACCCGGACCCCGATTACGGGCGGGTGCACACCCAGGGAGCCACAGGACTCGGCTTCCCCCTGCACTAATAGCAATAAGATTCCAGTACCAGGAAAAACAGCTAACGGCCTAAGGCCTGGGGGCCTTCCTCCACGGACAGGGAGCTGCACACCTCCCGGCCCTGGACCTCGGAACGGCCAGGGCCAGGAATACCCACCTGATTACAGGGGCTCCCTCCAACCGCCCGCCGAGCACTGGGGTCGTACAAAGCCCCGCTTACAAGGCTGCCCCTTCTAGGCTCGGCACCCCCAACAATGCCCTCCACGGCCTAAGGTCGCGAGGACAGGGCCCCAGCCCTGAAGACAGGGCGGGCACATGCTGGCACGTCACCAGCAGCACTGGCACAGACCCAGGCCCTGGCTACAGGCGGGTGACCGAGAGGCTTTGCTGCCTCCTCGGAAAGAAGGGCCGAGGCTGGGCCGTGTCTCCGTTTGTGGGTTTTGAGGGCACGCCCCGGTTGTTGCACACAGCCCCTCTTTCCCTCCTGGGAAGCCTAAGCTACGCTACCTGCTTTTCTAGGGGGACCAAGGGACACGCTCGCTCTCTCACTCACACCGACAAAGACAAGACAGAGACACAAAGGGGCAGCGTCCCAGGAGAGGGAGCAAGCTCTGAGCAGCAACCTGCGGCGAGCCATCCCTACCGCCCACAAGCAGGAGACAACGGCCTCAGACTCGCCCTGGCCTGCACAGAGGCCTCAAGGGCCTGACTACGCTCAAGGGCTTCACGGCTGGCCAAAGAACAGCGGCTGTGACGCGGCCCAGCTACAGGGGGTCACAGTGGCCAGCAGCCGTCAGCAGGCACAAAGGTGCCAAGGCAAAAAAAAAAGCCCTGCCCCGTTTACAGGGTGGGCTGGGGTCGGGAGACCTGCATTCTCCTATTGGGTGTGGCCAAGGGGACTCTCCCTCTTCCTTACAGGGTTGTCCCCCTCTTTCTGGGCAGCCAAAGGAGAACCGTGGCAAAAGGCCAACACTACCAAAGGAAAGACCCAGCCCTGTTTACAGGGGGGGTCACCCAGCGCAAAGCCAGCGGGGGCACCCTGAAGATGCCCTCCGCACTCCTACGTGTATGCCTGACCCCGTGATGGCAAAGAGGTTCATTTGCCCAGAAGGCCTTTCTTGTGCTCCCTCTTGACCTCGACGCTGCTGATCCTCTTCTGAACTCTTTTGCCTCGCCGTCCCACGCTCCTGGCTCTGCTTTCTTCTCGGATGGCTTCCGTCAAGCAAAGAGAATAACACAGTTGAGTCCGAGAAGCTCCAACTCCTTCAAGTCAGTGAAACGGGCACCCAGAGCGAGCTCCCCAAGCCACCATCACCTGCCCACTCCCACCACACCCCCCCACGGCTCCACACAACGCTCCAACTTCCACTGGTGTCACCTCCGCGTTTTCCCACGTCAGCACTGCCGTCCGCACGATGCCTCCGCTCTCTTCTCCCATGGTTTCTGCAAAGGAAGGAGGACACAGGCAGGTGTGAGAAACACCAGCTCCTCCGTAGGAAGTAAACCGGGACCCTACATCTCCAGAGGGAGACCTCCAAGTCACTCCAAACCCACCCACAGAGCTCCCCATTGCCACAAACCTCTCCAAACCTCACCTTGAGTGGTCACGGCGATGCCCCGTCTGCTGCTGGGAGCCAGGCCCTCTGGGCAAAGGAAGCTGGGCATGCAAAGCAGTAGCCAAAGAGGCTGCACCTCTGACTACAGAGGGCTCGAGCTGCTGCTAGTCTGCAAAGTGCCCGGGACTCCAGGGCACTGGCCCAGACTTACGGGCGGCCCTGGGCCCACAGGCCCGCGGAGGCTCCTTCTCTCCGCCTCGGGGGAACCCAGACACCCTCCCCCCTAACGGTGCTTCGTTGGCTGCTTGAAGAGAGAGGGCAACCCAGGAAGGAGGGTGAGAATCCCGTTCTTCACCCCCGATGGGAAAATGGAGCTCTCCCAACCCCAGCCCACCCTGAAAACAGGGCACGGCTTTCTTTATTGCCTTGCCACCTTTTGTGGCTGCTGGCGCCTGTCGTCCACTGTGACGCTTTGTAGCTGGGCCATGTCATGTCCTCTGCTCGTTGGCAGCTGTTAAGCCCCTCCACATTGCCAGGCCCTCGTGGCCTCTGCACAAGCCAGGCCATGTCTAAGGCGGCCACCTGCTGCTGTGCAGTACGGATGGCACCCCACAGCTTCCTACACAGAGCCCCTCTTTCCCTCCTGGGAAGCCTAAGCTACGCTACCTGCTTTTCTAGGGGGACCAAGGGACACGCTCGCTCTCTCACTCACACCGACAAAGACAAGACAGAGACACAAAGGGGCAACGTCCCAGGAGAGGGAGCAAGCTCTGAGCAGCAACCTGCGGCGAGCCATTCCTGACGCCCAGCAGCGGGAGAACACGGCCTCAGACTTGCCCTGGCCTGCCCAGACACCTCAAGCCCCTGACTACGCAGGGCGGCTTCAAGGCTGGACAACGAACACAGGCTGTGACATGCCCAGGCTACAGGGGGGTCACCGTGGCCAGCAGCCGCCACCAGGCACTAAGGCACCAAGGGAAACAAAGAAGCCCTGCTCCGCTGACACGGTGGCCTGCAGTCAGGATACCTCCATTTGCCCCTGGGATGTGGAGAAGGGCTCTCTCACTCTCCTTACAGTGTTTCCCGCTCTCCCTGGGCAGCCAAAGGAGAACCGTGGCAAAAGGCCAAAAACACCAAAGGAAAGACCCAGCCCTGTTTACGGGGGGGTCGCCCAATGAAAGCCAGCGGGGCACCCTGAAGGTTCCTGCTGCACTTCAACATGTGTGTCTGTCCCGATGACGGCAGGGACAGTTGTTTGCCCAGAAGGCCTGTCTTGTGCTCCCTCTTGACCTCGATGCTGCTGATCCTCCTCTGCACTCTTTCCTCGATGTCCATCTCCATCTGTTTCTCGACAGCTTCTGCAAGATAAAGAGAAGAGGGTTAGCCCTGAGGTCTCTCTATTAACCTCTACTCCTGTACAAGGACTTAAGTCTTGGAGCAGTACTTGTTTTCATTATATATTGTCTCCTGAACCCACACCAAAATTTTAATGTGATTCATCCTCTTTTCTTTTGTTTTCCTCCCTTTTCAGCCTTCTAACCCGTTTGCTGCTTGAAAAATCTGTGGCTGGACTCGGCGTGAAGTACTTATTACCATTCTTTTTCTCTTCTTACAGGAAAATTACGTCCAAGATCCTTTGTTAAACTTTGACTCCATGATTGGAAAGAACGTAAAACAGTATTCCTAATTTATGGAGTCATTCCCTAGGATGGTGAATTTTTTTTTCAGAAAAATCTGTCTCCTTCACCCCATCAGCAAGTTTAGTTTCTACAACTAAAAGAACTGCACACATCCAGAATGCTAGTTTAGCACAGCCTGCTTAAATGTCTATTCTTTCTCCTACCTAAATTGTCTTGCCAACTTGCAGATGCCTGCTATGAAAATGCTACCAATGTCTTCCCTGAAGTACTTCTGATTTTGTCTTTAAATAGGATGGCCCCACGCTTATATCTCTCCAAGATGTTTATTCTGTCCCTAATAGTTATGCCAGATTGCTCTGAAAATTGTTTATTTTGTCCCCCATAGGCACCCTCTTTTTTTGCTTTTCCCTCAGAATTGTCACGAAACACCCTGCTGCGCTCTGATGCTGTAGTCCAACACTCCCTAGTCTCTAACAACCTAAAATTCGCCCCAGGGCGACTCTACAAGCTTTTATAGGAGCTTTTCAAAGCACCTTTCGCCTGCCCTGCCTCAGGGCTGAGGGGAACGGCGGGGAAAGGGCACAGCTACGGCACGGCCGAGCCCCCCCCACCGCCCTCACGGCACCTGTCGCTGTCCGTGTAGCCCTCACAGCCCCTCAGGAGCATGGGGGACACCCCTTCTCCCTCCCGGAGCGGCGGGAGCCCGCCTGTGCCTCCCGGAGCGGCGGGCGGGACCCGCCTCTGCCCCCCGCCCCTGCCCCGAGCGGCGGGAGGAGTGGGGGCGGGAATCCGCGGCTCCCTCACGCACTCACCGGGGACGACTCTTAACACTTTACCTCGCCTTTTCCCCTCAAAACATATCCCAGCTCTGCCCCCACGGTTCCCTTGGCTTTACATCGCTTTGAGGCTGTGCCATAGCTGACCTCTCCCCTCAGTAACGCCACAGACACCTCACTGCTCTCCGACACGACCGCTCTGCGCCCCGTGCCCCCCGCATCGGCGTAAAATGGCGCCTCGCCTCTCCTTTCCTTGAGCCCCTCACGGTGGGCGGGGCAGCGCAGCTGAGGGGAGGGGCGGGAAAAGCCCCTGCTGGAGAGGCGGGAAATACGTGACGGGGGGGGGGGGGGGGCAGGGTCCCGTGCCAGGAGGCGGAACGTACGTGCGAGAGAAGCGGCGCGGCCGTGACAGACCCACCCTGGCTGACCCAGTCCGGCTGGTGCCGACCCTCAGACCATGGCGGGACCAGCAGAGCCCTTCAGGGCTGCTGCCCCCTCCGCGGCGACACGCGGGGCACCACGCAGGGTGCTGGAGTGCGCTGCAGTTCCCGGCCGTGTCCGCCAGGCGGCGTCGGCGAGGGAGAGGGGGCGGCCGAGGGCGGGATTCGAACCGGCGTTTGGGCAGAGGGGCTCGGTCGCTACTGCGCACGCGCGGAGTACGAAGAGCTGTCGCTACTGCGCACGCGCGGAGTACGGAACATCGTCGCTACTGCGCACGCGCGGAGTACAGAGCGCCGTCGCTACTGCGCACGCGCGGAGTACGGAACTTCGTCGCTACTGCGCACGCGCGGAGTACGGAACTTTGTCGCTACTGCGCATGCGCGGAGTACGAAACTTTGTCGCTACTGCGCACGCGCGGAGTACAGATTGCAGTCGCTACTGCGCACGCGCGGAGTACAGAGCACCGTCGCTACTGCGCACGCGCGGACTACAGTTCGTAGTCGCTACTGCGCACGCGCGGAGTACAGAGCGCCGTCGGTACTGCGCACGCGCAGAGTTTGGAACTGTGTCACTACTGCGCACGCGCGGAATACAGAACTTTGTCGCTACTGCGCACGCGCGGAGTACAGAGAGCAGTCGCTACTGCGCACGCGCGGAGTACAGAGCGCCGTCGCTACTGCGCATGCGCGGAGTACGTCTCTCCGTCGCTACTGCGCACGCGCGGAGTACGGAGCTTCGTCGCTACTGCGCACGCGCGGAGTACGGAGCTCCGTCGCTACTGCGCACGCGCGGAGTACAGAGCGCCGTCGCTACTGCGCATGCGCGGAGTACGTCTCTCCGTCGCTACTGCGCACGCGCGGAGTACGGAGCTTCGTCGCTACTGCGCACGCGCGGAGCACGGAGCTCCGTCGCTACTGCGCACGCGCGGAGTACGGAACTTTGTCGCTACTGCGCATGCGCAGATTACGGAACTTTGTCGCTACTGCGCACGCGCGGAGTACAGCGCGTTTTCGCTACTGCGCATGCGCGGAGTACAGATCGCAGTCGCTACTGCGCATGCGCGGAGTACGAAACGTTGTCGCCACTGCGCAGGCGCGGAGTACGAAGCGCTGTCGCCAGTGCTGCCTCTCCTGCTCGATGCCACATCCCGTGTTCGTTCATGGCGCTGTTTTCCCGCACCTGCCGCAGCCGGTGCCGCGGGAGCGCGCGGGGAACATCCCGCCGCCGGTGCGGCTGCTCCAGAGGCGTTCCTGGAGCGCGGCGCCGGCACCATCGCCCGCAGCGCCGCCGCCAAGATCGTGAGTGCCGGGGCCGCGGGGCAGGGGCTGGGCTGGGCTGGGCCTCAGTGGCGCTCCATGCACGGACAAATACTCTGCATGCAGCTCGGTGGGTGCTTTCCCGTCCTGGGGCTGAGGTGAATCCTGGGCTCCTGTGCTTTTGTCAGCCGAGATGGAAAATTCCTGCACTTGGTTTTGGCAAGTGGCAGTTTCCCAGAATTTTCTTACCTTGTTTGCTTCCTGTGGAACATGTGGACCAGCAGAACTCTCAGGGCTTGTGTTCAGAACAGGTTGAGGAGAGTGAGTGAGGGAGTGAATGAGTGAGTGGAGTGAGTGGAGTGAGTGAGTGGAGTGAGTGAGGGAGTGAGTGAGTGAGTGAGGGAGTGAGTGAGTGAGTGAATGAGTGAGTGAGTGAATGAGTGAGTGAGTGAGTGAGTGAGTGGAGTGAGTGAGGGAGTGAGTGAGTGGACTGAGTGGAGTGGGTGAGTGAGTGAGTGAGTGAGGGAGTGAGTGGAGTGAGTGAGGGAGTGAGTGGAGTGAGTGAGTGAGTGAGTGGAGTGAGTGAGTGAGTGAGTGAGTGAGGGAGTGAGTGAGTGAGTGAGTGAGTGAGTGGAGGGAGTGAGTGAGTGAGGGAGTGAGTGAGGGAGTGAATGACTGAGTGGAGTGAGTGGAGTGAGTGAGGGAGTGAATGAGTGAGTGGAGTGAGTGAGTGAGTGAGTGAGTGAGGGAGTGGAGTGAGTGAGTGAGTGAGTGAGTGGAGTGAGTGAGTGAGTGAGTGAGTGAGTGAGAAGGAGCCACAACGTGTCTTCCTTGTCCAGCACTGCAGGATCAGAATCCTGGTTTAGGTTAGGGATGCTTTTGCACTGTTGCATGTCTTCGATGGTCAGAGCCAACTTTCTGCTGGGCCACTTAGGAAGAACAGTTGCCTAGAGCTTCATGTTTGCTTTCCTTGCAGCCTGGAGTGTTGGGGGGATTCCTGAAGCTGATTGCCTTGAAAGCCAGTGATCCCCAAGGCTTTGACCTGCTAAACAGCATCATGGAGCATATGCCCCCGTGAGTATGAGCTCAAATTGGATTCAGAACTGACTTCTGTGGGCTTTGGTTCTGCAGTGTGCAGTCATGGCAAAGGTTAACACTTCAGGAGCAAAAATGTCACATTTATCAGTTAAAGAGATGGGAACAACTTTATCTGTGTTTTCTGTAAAGTGACAGCACCAGTCAAAGCCCACTGTGAACTGAATAACTGTTCTTTTAAATTTCCAGTGAATCAGTTGACTGGTACAGGAAACAGGTCTTCATTCTGCTATTCCAAAGACTTCCAAGTTCCAAACCAACAAAACTTATCAAAAGTAAGTTCCTTGCTCTGAAAAGCTCCAGTGTGTGACACGAGTGGTTCAGAGTGTGCAGTTGCACAGATCAGGCATCCTGTACATGGGTGGGACTCTGGTGGCTCCAGGGACTTGCTCCAAATGCTCTGGAGTCAAGGGGGGCATAAAGGGCAGTGGCCACAGCAGGTGACACTCCATGAAAACTGAGGGAATGGAACTAAAGGACTTGTGTAGTTCTCCTCCTTTCCTGGTGTGTGTGATGTCGTTACTTGTCTGAAAGTGTCTCCATTTAATCTCCAGCTAATAGCAACACACTTGCCCTGTCACACAGCACAGCCATTCTGACCACTGCTCTCTGCAGTTTGTGTTCATGCTGGGAAACATTCCATGCTTTTGTGTCATTTTGGCCTTCATGGGAATAAAGTTATGAGGAAGGGTTTACGTTCCTCTGTCAAAGCTGTGACACATTGTTGAAATCATCCCCAGGCAGATGGCCATGCTGATGAAATTCGTGATGTTATCTCTACACAGATCACACAAGGTCTGTTATTAATCCTTTAAAATCTGCTTGATGCCTCCTGTAGAGGAGCAAGAATTACAGGGTTCTTCCAATGGTGTTCCACCAACCAAATGGAAGTGGTGCTTCCAGCGTTCCACGTTTCAGTGTTGTGGTGCCCGAGAAGATGAGCAGTTTTAGGCAAACTTTGGAGCAGCAACTTAATGCCCTTCAGTAAAAGGGAACATTTATGAAGGCTGCCCTTTCTGTCTCCTTCTTAGAATGCATTTTGCTGCTGACTCTAAAGCAATTCTCTTGTTTTCATCTGGAGTTTTACTTCATCCTTTTTCTCGTTGCTTTCTCCTCTTCATTAACCAGTATGGCACAGGAAATGGGGCATGAGCTCTGCAGGAAATACTTGGCAGCATACAGCCAAAGGGAGTGTGTTCTGTTGGCTTGGGTTGTATTTCAGGCTGCTGTGCAGTTTTTGCCTTTGAAGCAGGAAAGAGTTGTCTCTCTGGCTGAAATGGCAAAGGAGGTTTGGCGCTAATCTGACTGCCCGGGTGCCTCTCCTTTTGGGGTTCATTTCTGATTTTCTGCCCACAGTTCCTCACTGATAGTTCAAGTTACTGATCTCCTGAGCGGGTCATAAAAGGGAAGGATTGCTGTCTCTGGTTTTTATCCTTTGTAACAAGTTTATATGTGCAAACATCTATGTAAGAGGGCAGCAATTGTTAAGAAACAAATTGTCTTGTGTTCTCTGTTTCCTGGTGCTTTGTGTGGTTTCTGCTTTTCTTTGGTCACCATAGGGTGATAAATCGTTCTGATACTTTTTCTCTAACTGTCATACTAGGATGTTTGAAACGGGCTTGGAGAAAATGATGATTCCTGAAATCCAGAAAGAGTCTGGGACAAGTTGAAAAGCAGATCCGTGCTGTTGGCATCACCAAGACATTAACAGAATGTCCTCCCGTGATGGACACTGAGTACCCCAAGCCGTGGTAGGTGCCACACTTCTTCAGGGTCTGCTGGTGATGCTGTTGGAGGTCTGGAAAGTAGGAGCTTTCACCAGAATAGGCCCCTCCAATAAACTCCTTTGGCATTTCTTCAGGCCCACTGTTGTGGTGAGACTCAGCTTGAGGCTTTTCATACCTTTTCATCCTTCACTGCACAAAGGGAAGTGTGTTTTCAAAGCAAATGGCAGAGCTGGTTTGAGATGTGTTTGAGCCTGGATTTGGCTGAGTAGAGCTCCACTGAAGGGAATTAGGCTACTGTCAGCTTGCATTCCTTCTGGAAAGCTGGGCCCACTTTTGACTTGTAACTGTCCTAGTCAGGAGGCCTGAGAATACTCACAACCTGACAGGCTGTAGTGTCTTAGCCTGAAAGTGGAATCTGGGGGAAAGCTCTGGAGACTGAAAGGCAGTCCAGCAGTCTGGGGGCTCAGGTAGCCCAAATTGAATGACAGTAACCGGATCCAGGACTAGAACTCTTTTTGAATGTACTTAGAGAAAAACTGTAATCTGGAAAAGAATTGCTATTCTTGGGTTTGTATCACAGCAATTTGAGCTGCTAAAAAATGAGGGCATTGCTGATGCTGTTAATATGAGCAGCTGCATTGTGCCTGGAAAGGACCCAGACCCACAGTCCTAGTGCAGCTTCCCTGGGACAGGGACAGTGCCAGGAGTTAAGCAAGTCCCTGCAAAGGGGTTCCAGGTAATCTGAGCGTTCTTGTGAAGCACAGGCTGTCCTCACCTGTTCACTGTTCCCCTCCCTTCTCCCCCCAGGATTCCTTTGCTGCAGGCCCTCCCTCCTTGGCCTCTTCGAGCTGCCTGAGGATGACACGACCCCTGACAAGGAGCACTTCATTGACACAGAGGATACTCCAGGCTGTGAGACTGCATTCTCCCAGCTGGCCTTTGCTGGGAAGAAAGAGCATGATCCTGTGGGGCAAATGGTGAACAATCCCAGGATCCAGCTGGCCCAGTCTCTGCACAAACTGTTCACAGCGTGCCCAGGCAGGGTAGGTGGCTTGGGCTCTGCATCCCTGGGCTGCATTCAGCAGAGAAGAAATGCCTCTGTGAGAATGGTCTCTTGCTAAGGTTTGATAATCAGCAAAATGAAGTGTGTTGTAGGCAGAAGGCAAGATCTTGCTGTGTCTTCTTGTTCATTGGAACTTGGCTTTTGTAAGGTTTTCCTGGTAACCTCAGAAAGGCCTTATTTTTCACAGCACTTAGTTTAGCAATCAGCTCAAATATATGCTATTTTAAAGATGAAGATTTATCCCCTTGATGGCCTATAACTAATGGTTGTCTCCTGTTCAGTTGCATGGACTTGGGAGATTCAGGCAGCTCATATAAAATTAGACATTTTGAGTGCACAGCTAACTCTTACCCCAGATAGTGTTTGTTTTGTTCAAGATTTGGGTAAGTAAAGATTGTCTGAGAGATGAGCTGTTTCTCCCTCCATAACTGCTGCTCTGAGAGTGTCTGAGCTTGTGCCCTGTGCATGAAGAGCCATGGCAGTGGCTGAGTGTCCCTGAGCCCTCTGCTCTGTCTGTGCTGCAGGTTCTGTGCCTGCTGAGTGTCCCTGAGCCCTCTGCTGTGTCTGTGCTGCAGGTTCTGTGCATGCTGAGTGTCCCTGAGCCCTCTGCTGTGTCTGTGCTGCTCTGTCTGTGCCTGCTGAGTGTCCCTGAGCCCTCTGCTGTGTCTGTGCTGCAGGTTCTGTGCCTGCTGAGTGTCCCTGAGCCCTCAGCTGTGTCTGTGCTGCAGGTTCTGTGCCTGCTGAGTGTCCCTGAGCCCTCAGCTGTGTCTGTGCTGCTCTGTCTGTGCCTGCTGAGTGTCCCTGAGCCCTCAGCTGTGTCTGTGCTGCAGGCTCTGTGCCTGCAAACTCTCCAAAAAAGGAGAAAAATTAATGTAAGTACAAAAAAATCAATTTAAAAAATCAAAATTTAAAAAGATAAAGCTAACAAGTGTGACAAAAGAGCAACCAAAAATGACATAAAATAAAAAATAAAATAAGAGCTTTCGCTATTGGGCGACGGTGGGAGTGGAAGGCGCGGCTGCAGAGAAAGAGCCGCTCCCCGGCCCGTGCAGCGCCTTCGCCGCTCGGGTCCCGGCGGGCATTCGTGGTGGTGGGGGCTGGACTGCGGTGCAGTTCCCGGCCGTGTCCGCCAGGCGGCGCCGGCGAGGCAGACGGGGGCGGCCGAGGGAGGGATTCGAACCGGCGATTGGGGAGAGAGAGCCGCGTCCCAGGCGCGCGCCTTGACCGCTCGGCCAGCGGGGCGGGGGCGTGGCCAGCAAGGCGGGGGCGTGCCCGCCCTGCACGGCCCGTAATGGTAAAAACGGAATAAAAGAAATAAAATTAAAAATAAAATTAAAAATTTGAGGAAACCGACATGACAAAGGAATGAGTCCCGGAAGCGTCGGTGGAACCCAGAAGGCTTTGCGGCGCCTCGTTTTATTTTGCAGGCTTTGTAAAATAAAAAATACAGGAAAGTATGCAAACCAAATCCATAAAAAAAAGGAAGTCCCGGTAGATCCCGGGGGCTGTTTGGCGTCTCTGGTGTTCCTTCTGTGTCCACGAGTGTCCCAGAAGGCTCCCGGGAGATGGTGGGAGTCCCTGGGGGGTCTCCTGGGGGCGTTGGGGGTCCTTGGGGGTTCCTGTAGGACCATGGAGGTACCTGGAAGTCTCGGAGTGGGACGGGGGCGGTGGGGCGGGGAGCGTTTTAAGTCCCTGCGAGAATCGTGGCGGTCCCCGGGAGGTACTCGGGGTCTCCAGTTCTCCCGGGGCAGCCAGAGTCCAGCTGTGTTCTGCAGAGAAGAAATGGAGAGCTGGGGGAGGCCCGAGCAACTTGCAATGTTAAGCTGCCCCGAGGGGCTCCTTGGCTGGGCCCGCCGCCCGCAGCCCCCTCGTTCCCCGGAGCGCCGGGCCAGGGCCGCGCCGCGGAGGCTTCGGGCCCGCTCGGGCCGCGTGTGGCGGGGGGGCGGAGGGGCGGGGGTCATGCCGGGAGCGAGCAGAGAGGGCAGAGCGGCGAAGCCGGAGGCGGCACAGCCCCCAGCTAGCTCCGCCTTCCCGCCGGCAGAACGGCACCCACCGGCGGGCGCGCCTGTCAGTCTCGTCGGATCCAGCCCTCTGCTCGCTCCCCCTCCCCGCCGGCGGCGCGGCACCCCACCGGGGGGACTCTTAGATTTTTCATGTAGTTTTCGTCATATTTTTTGAATGTTAAAGGGCGCGAAGCGCGGTGCCGACCCCCCGTGGCCGCGCCCATCCCGCACCGGCTGGACACGCCCCACCGTGACCACGCCCCCGCCCCGCTGGCCGAGCGGTCAAGGCGCCCGCCTGGGACGCGGCTCTCTCTCCCCAAACGCCGGTTCGAATCCCGCCCTCGGCCGCCCCCCGTCTGCCTCGCCGGCGCCGCCTGGCGGACACGACCGAGAACTGCAGCTCAGCCGAGCGCCTTCGTTCCCCCCCCCGCATGCCGCCCGGGGCCCGAGCGGGAAGTCGGTGGATCGACGGGCGCGGGGGGAACGGCGCTTTTTCTACAGCCGCGGCTTCCACTCCCGCCGTCGGCCACCAACAAAACCTCCTATTTGATTTATTATTTTATGTTATTTGTATTGGTTTCTTCGTTACCATTTTTAGGTTGATTTCGGCTCTTCTCACCTGGTCTCCAGGTTCCCGTGCCAAAGCTCCCACAAGCAGTGCCAGGCAGGAGCCGCCCGGCCTTTACCTCCCCCACACAGACTGTTTGCTGCCAGCACCAGCAGCTTTTTGGGCTGACATGTGGAAAGTCGGCCGGCACCCACGGAATTGCCTTTGCTCCCTTCCTAAAGGAACAAAGCTTCCCGAGTTGCAGCCCCAACAACTCCTTCACCAGATGAGTTTATTGAAACAACTTTTCAGAGCAGGCATTTCTGAGCGTACTCCATCAATCCCAAGAGTTCAGAAAAAACACTGTCCGCTGTCCAAAGGAACTGTGCATGTTACAAATGGGATGTTTTTACATCCTCATTTATACCACCCCACAAACATAAATGGCACTCATTATGCAAATTGCTATAACTACCCTAAAAAAAGTAGGGCACACGTGGAAACAGCTCTTTACCCGAGGCTGCTACAGCTGCCCCATGCCTTGGACCCCAAGATCGAGTCACTAGTGTAAAGATGAACGAATCAACAGATTTTCTACAGTTTTCTTCTTTATTGACCTTGAAATTCCATGCTTTTTTGAAAACAATATTCTTACACGGTATTTAGTGGAGAGTGCAGCCTTTGACTATTTACTACAATATAAATGCTTCAAGATTCTTTTCGCCCTCATTGTTCTTGACAGCTGTAGCCACGCTAATGTAAGGCATGACAGCAGAAAACCAACCAAAAAAACCTCAAAAAAGAACCCAGCAGAAAACCCTCTAAACCAAATCCCTACACAGAGTGGATTTAATCAACTAACAAAAGAAAAGAAGATCCAGAGTTCAGGGGGAAACCATTACTAGAAAATCGCAGGTATTTGGAAATTAGGAAGTGCTGCCATGAACACGTGCACCATCAGCACACGTTGTCATTGTAAAGAATTCAGCATTGAGTTTGGAGTTCCCTTTTGAAAAACAGTCTTCTGAGTTGATATTCTGAACGCAAACCACTTTTTACCTGCTCCACTTGGAGTGCAGCCCAGCTGCTTCTTAAAGGTCAGGTTCCATTCCAATGTGCGTACTCTTGAGCTCACAAAATTTTCACACAGTTGAATGTTTTACCAGTTCCTTTGGAGCGAGATGATCATTTTATTGTCAAAATAAGTAACCTTGATGAAAGCCAATTGCAACAGTACATCTTTATACCCAGTGTCAAAGCAACGTGATGTTATAAATAATTGCATACAATGTATTACACAGAAGAAGTTATACACATTCCAGGTAACCATGGAGCAATTGACAGCAGTAGAGGACTACTGAGCATGGGCACAAAGTATTTTTCAGAACAGGATTTGTGGAAACTTAAAGGAAAAAGTAGCCTCTGGAAAGAAGACAATCTTTACATAACATTTTTGTTTTAAATGAAGTCAATGATTTTTATTTTTCAGATGCTCTTTATAAGAACACAATTTCTATTTAAACAAACATAAAGGCTCTAAACTTAAGACACTCTACATATGTACATAATTTACACATCAGGAATGGTTTTCTTATTTGCTTGAGTCTCTCAGTGCTCCACTTCTTCTCTGCAGAGCACAGCTGCACTCTGCCAGCCCCAGAGACCCGGGGACCGCCAGGAACTTACAGTGTCCTAGAGAAACCCCCAAGAAGCCCCAACATCCTCAGGGACCCAGTGACACAGAACAGGAGTCCAAGAGAAACCAAGGGACCAAGGCTACAGGTGGGCCACCGAGAGGCTTTGCTGCCTCCTCGGAAAGAAGGGCTGAGGCTAGCCTCTGCTCTCTGGCCAGCCTCGAAGCCCCTCCACAAGCCAGGCCAAGTCTGAGAGCATTGCCTTCTGCTGCTGTGCAGTACGGATGGCACCCCACAGCTTGCTACACAGAGCCCCTCTTTCCCTCCTGGGAAGCCTAAGCTACGCTACCTGCTTTTCTAGGGGGACAAAGGGACACGCTCGCTCTCTCACTCACACCGACAAAGACAAGACAGAGACACAAAGGGGCAACGTCCCAGGAGAGGGAGCAAGCTCTGAGCAGCAACCTGTGGCGAGCCATTCCTGATGCCCAGCAGCGGGAGAACACGGCCTCAGACTTGCCCTGGCCTGCCCAGACACCTCAAGCCCCTGACTACGCAGGGCGGCTTCAAGGCTGGACAACGAACACAGGCTGTGACATGCCCAGGCTACAGGGGGGTCACCGTGGCCAGCAGCCGCCACCAGGCTCAAGGTGCCAAGGCAAAGAAAAAAAAGCCCTGTTGTTTACACGGTGGGCTGCAGTCCGGAGAACTGCATTCGCCTATCAGGTGAGGCCAAGCGGACTCTCACCCTCCTTCCAAGGTCGCCCCCTCTCTATGGGCAGCCAAAGGAGAACCGTGGCAAAAGGCCAATAACACCAAACCCCGTTTACATGGAGAGTTGCCCAGCACAAAGCCACCCGGAAGGTGCCCACCGCACTCCTACGTGTATGCCTGTCCCGGTGATGGCCGGGAGAGTTTGTCAGGACAGCCTTTCTTGTACCCTCTTGACCTCGACGCTGCTGATCCTCTTCTGAACTCTTTTGCCTCGCCGTCCCACGCTCCTGGCTCTGCTTTCTTCTCGGATGGCTTCCGTCAAGCAAAGAGAATAACACAGTTGTGTCCGAGAAGCTCCAACTCCTTCAAGTCAGTGAAACGGGCACCCAGAGCGAGCTCCCCAAGCCACCATCACCTGCCCACTCCCACCACACCCCCCCACAGCTCCACACAACGCTCCAACTTCCACTGGTGCCACCTCCGCGTTGTCCCACGTCAGCACTGCCGTCCGCACGATGCCGCCGCTCTCTTCTCCCATGGTTTCTGCAAAGGAAGGAGGACACAGGCAGGTGTGAGAAACACCAGCTCCTCCGTAGGAAGTAAACCGGGACCCTACATCCCCAGAGGGAGACCTCCAAGTCACTCCAAACCCACCCACAGAGCCCCCCACTGACACAAACCTCTCCAAACCTCACCTTGAGTGGTCACGGCGACGCCCCGTCTGCTGCTGGGAGCCAGGCCCTCTGGGCAAAGGAAGCTGGGCATGCAAAGCACTGGCCAACGAGGCTGCACCTCTGACTACAGAGGGCTCGAGACGCTGCTAGTCTGCAAAGTGCCCGGGACTCCAGGGCACTGGCCCAGACTTACGGGCGGCCCTGGGCCCAAAGGCCTGCGGAGGCTCCTTCTCTCCGCCTCGAGGGCACCCAGACCCGCTCCCCGCTAACGGGGCGGTCGCCCCGCACAGCCTGCCAGCTGAGGGAGCACCGAGGCTCCCAGACCCGGACCCAGATTACGGGCGGGTGCACACCCAGGGAGCCACAGGACTCGGCTTCCCCCTGCACTAATAGCAATAAGATTCCAGTACCAGGAAAAACAGCTAACGGCCTAAGGCCTGGGGGCCTTCCTCCACGGACAGGGAGCTGCACACCTCCCGGCCCTGGACCTCGGAACGGCCAGGGCCAGGAATACCCACCTGATTACAGGGGCTCCCTCCAACCGCCCGCCGAGCACTGGGGTCGTACAAAGCCCCGCTTACAAGGCTGCCCCTTCTAGGCTCGGCACCCCCAACAATGCCCTCCACGGCCTAAGGTCGCGAGGACAGGGCCCCAGCCCTGAAGACAGGGCGGGCACATGCTGGCACGTCACCAGCAGCACTGGCACAGACCCAGGCCCTGGCTACAGGCGGGTCACCGAGAGGCTTTGCTGCCTCCTCGGAAAGAAGGGCCGAGGCTGGGCCGTGTCTCCGTTTGTGGGTTTTGAGGGCACGCCCCGGTTGTTGCACACAGCCCCTCTTTCCCTCCTGGGAAGCCTAAGCTACGCTACCTGCTTTTCTAGGGGGACCAAGGGACACGCTCGCTCTCTCACTCACACCGACAAAGACAAGACAGAGACACAAAGGGGCAACGTCCCAGGAGAGGGAGCAAGCTCTGAGCAGCAACCTGCGGCGAGCCATCCCTACCGCCCACAAGCAGGAGACAACGGCCTCAGACTCGCCCTAGCCTGCACAGAGGCCTCAAGGGCCTGACTACGCTCAAGGGCTTCACGGCTGGCCAAAGAACAGCGGCTGTGACGCGGCCCAGCTACAGGGGGTCACAGTGGCCAGCAGCCGTCAGCAGGCACAAAGGTGCCAAGGCAAAAAAAAAAGCCCTGCCCTGTTTAAAGGGTGGGCTGGGGTCGGGAGACCTGCATTCTCCTATCGGGTGTGGCCAAGGGGACTCTCCCTCTTCCTTACAGGGTTGTCCCCCTCTTTCTGGGCAGCCAAAGGAGAACCGTGGCAAAAGGCCAACACTACCAAAGGAAAGACCCAGCCCTGTTTACAGGGGGGGTCACCCAGCGCAAAGCCAGCGGGGGCACCCTGAAGATGCCCTCCGCACTCCTACGTGTATGCCTGACCCCGTGATGGCAAAGAGGTTCATTTGCCCAGAAGGCCTTTCTTGTGCTCCCTCTTGACCTCGACGCTGCTGATCCTCTTCTGAACTCTTTTGCCTCACCGTCCCACGCTCCTGGCTCTGCTTTCTTCTCGGATGGCTTCCGTCAAGCAAAGAGAATAACACATGTGAGTCCGAGAAGCTCCAACTCCTTCAAGTCAGTGAAACGGGCACCCAGAGCGAGCTCCCCAAGCCACCACCACCTGCCCCCACTCCCACCACCCCTCCACGGCTCCACACAACGCTCCAACTTTCACTGGTGCCACCTCCGCGTTTTCCCACGTCAGCACTGCCGTCCGCACGATGCCGCCGCTCTCTTCTCCCATGGTTTCTGCAAAGGAAGGAGGACACAGGCAGGTGTGAGAAACACCAGCTCCTCCGTAGGAAGCAGACAGGGACCCTACATCCCCAGAGGGAGACCTCCAAGTCACTCCAAACCCACCCACAGAGCCCCCCACTGACACAAACCTCTCCAAACCTCACCTTGAGTGGTCACGGCGACGCCCCGTCTGCTGCTGGGAGCCAGGCCCTCTGGGCAAAGGAAGCTGGGCATACAAAGCACTGGCCAACGAGGCTGCACCTCTGACTACAGAGGGCTCGAGACGCTGCTAGTCTGCAAAGTGCCCGGGACTCCAGGGCACTGGCCCAGACTTACGGGCGGCCCTGGGCCCAAAGGCCTGCGGAGGCTCCTTCTCTCCGCCTCAGGGGCACCCAGACCCGCTCCCCGCTAACGGGGCGGTCGCCCCGCACAGCCTGCCAGCCGAGGGAGCACCGAGGCTCCCAGACCCAGACCCCGATTACGGGCGGGTGCACACCCAGGGAGCCACAGGACTCGGCTTCCCCCTGCACTAATAGCAATAAGATTCCAGTACCAGGAAAAACAGCTAACGGCCTAAGGCCTGGGGGCCTTCCTCCACGGACAGGGAGCTGCACACCTCCCGGCCCTGGACCTTGGAACGGCCAGGGCCAGGAATACCCACCTGATTACAGGGGCTCCCTCCAACCGCCCGCCGAGCACTGGGGTCGTACAAAGCCCCGCTTACAAGGCTGCCCCTTCTAGGCTCGGCACCCCCAACAATGCCCTCCACGGCCTAAGGTCGCGAGGACAGGGCCCCAGCCCTGAAGACAGGGCGGGCACATGCTGGCACGTCACCAGCAGCACTGGCACAGACCCAGGCCCTGGCTACAGGCGGGTCACCGAGAGGCTTTGCTGCCTCCTCGGAAAGAAGGGCCGAGGCTGGGCCGTGTCTCCGTTTGTGGGTTTTGAGGGCACGCCCCGGTTGTTGCACACAGCCCCTCTTTCCCTCCTGGGAAGCCTAAGCTACGCTACCTGCTTTTCTAGGGGGACCAAGGGACACGCTCGCTCTCTCACTCACACCGACAAAGACAAGACAGAGACACAAAGGGGCAGCGTCCCAGGAGAGGGAGCAAGCTCTGAGCAGCAACCTGCGGCGAGCCATCCCTACCGCCCACAAGCAGGAGACAACGGCCTCAGACTCGCCCTGGCCTGCACAGAGGCCTCAAGGGCCTGACTACGCTCAAGGGCTTCACGGCTGGCCAAAGAACAGCGGCTGTGACGCGGCCCAGCTACAGGGGGTCACAGTGGCCAGCAGCCGTCAGCAGGCACAAAGGTGCCAAGGCAAAAAAAAAAGCCCTGCCCCGTTTACAGGGTGGGCTGGGGTCGGGAGACCTGCATTCTCCTATTGGGTGTGGCCAAGGGGACTCTCCCTCTTCCTTACAGGGTTGTCCCCCTCTTTCTGGGCAGCCAAAGGAGAACCGTGGCAAAAGGCCAACACTACCAAAGGAAAGACCCAGCCCTGTTTACAGGGGGGGTCACCCAGCGCAAAGCCAGCGGGGGCACCCTGAAGATGCCCTCCGCACTCCTACGTGTATGCCTGACCCCGTGATGGCAAAGAGGTTCATTTGCCCAGAAGGCCTTTCTTGTGCTCCCTCTTGACCTCGACGCTGCTGATCCTCTTCTGAACTCTTTTGCCTCGCCGTCCCACGCTCCTGGCTCTGCTTTCTTCTCGGATGGCTTTCGTCAAGCAAAGAGAATAACACAGTTGAGTCCGAGAAGCTCCAACTCCTTCAAGTCAGTGAAACGGGCACCCAGAGCGAGCTCCCCAAGCCACCATCACCTGCCCACTCCCACCACACCCCCCCACAGCTCCACACAACGCTCCAACTTCCACTGGTGCCACCTCCGCGTTTTCCCACGTCAGCACTGCCGTCCGCACGATGCCGCCGCTCTCTTCTTCCATGGTTTCTGCAAAGGAAGGAGGACACAGGCAAGTGTGAGAAACACCAGCTCCTCCGTAGGAAGTAAACCGGGACCCTACATCCCCAGAGGGAGACCTCCAAGTCACTCCAAACCCACCCACAGAGCCCCCCACTGACACAAACCTCTCCAAACCTCACCTTGAGTGGTCACGGCGACGCCCCGTCTGCTGCTGGGAGCCAGGCCCTCTGGGCAAAGGAAGCTGGGCATGCAAAGCACTGGCCAACGAGGCTGCACCTCTGACTACAGAGGGCTCGAGACGCTGCTAGTCTGCAAAGTGCCCGGGACTCCAGGGCACTGGCCCAGACTTACGGGCGGCCCTGGGCCCACAGGCCTGCGGAGGCTCCTTCTCTCCGCCTCGAGGGCACCCAGACCCGCTCCCCGCTAACGGGGCGGTCGCCCCGCACAGCCTGCCAGCTGAGGGAGCACCGAGGCTCCCAGACCCGGACCCCGATTACGGGCGGGTGCACACCCAGGGAGCCACAGGACTCGGCTTCCCCCTGCACTAATAGCAATAAGATTCCAGTACCAGGAAAAACAGCTAACGGCCTAAGGCCTGGGGGCCTTCCTCCACGGACAGGGAGCTGCACACCTCCCGGCCCTGGACCTCGGAACGGCCAGGGCCAGGAATACCCACCTGATTACAGGGGCTCCCTCCAACCGCCCGCCGAGCACTGGGGTCGTACAAAGCCCCGCTTACAAGGCTGCCCCTTCTAGGCTCGGCACCCCCAACAATGCCCTCCACGGCCTAAGGTCGCGAGGACAGGGCCCCAGCCCTGAAGACAGGGCGGGCACATGCTGGCACGTCACCAGCAGCACTGGCACAGACCCAGGCCCTGGCTACAGGCGGGTGACCGAGAGGCTTTGCTGCCTCCTCGGAAAGAAGGGCCGAGGCTGGGCCGTGTCTCCGTTTGTGGGTTTTGAGGGCACGCCCCGGTTGTTGCACACAGCCCCTCTTTCCCTCCTGGGAAGCCTAAGCTACGCTACCTGCTTTTCTAGGGGGACCAAGGGACACGCTCGCTCTCTCACTCACACCGACAAAGACAAGACAGAGACACAAAGGGGCAGCGTCCCAGGAGAGGGAGCAAGCTCTGAGCAGCAACCTGCGGCGAGCCATCCCTACCGCCCACAAGCAGGAGACAACGGCCTCAGACTCGCCCTGGCCTGCACAGAGGCCTCAAGGGCCTGACTACGCTCAAGGGCTTCACGGCTGGCCAAAGAACAGCGGCTGTGACGCGGCCCAGCTACAGGGGGTCACAGTGGCCAGCAGCCGTCAGCAGGCACAAAGGTGCCAAGGCAAAAAAAAAAGCCCTGCCCCGTTTACAGGGTGGGCTGGGGTCGGGAGACCTGCATTCTCCTATTGGGTGTGGCCAAGGGGACTCTCCCTCTTCCTTACAGGGTTGTCCCCCTCTTTCTGGGCAGCCAAAGGAGAACCGTGGCAAAAGGCCAACACTACCAAAGGAAAGACCCAGCCCTGTTTACAGGGGGGGTCACCCAGCGCAAAGCCAGCGGGGGCACCCTGAAGATGCCCTCCGCACTCCTACGTGTATGCCTGACCCCGTGATGGCAAAGAGGTTCATTTGCCCAGAAGGCCTTTCTTGTGCTCCCTCTTGACCTCGACGCTGCTGATCCTCTTCTGAACTCTTTTGCCTCGCCGTCCCACGCTCCTGGCTCTGCTTTCTTCTCGGATGGCTTCCGTCAAGCAAAGAGAATAACACAGTTGAGTCCGAGAAGCTCCAACTCCTTCAAGTCAGTGAAACGGGCACCCAGAGCGAGCTCCCCAAGCCACCATCACCTGCCCACTCCCACCACACCCCCCCACGGCTCCACACAACGCTCCAACTTCCACTGGTGTCACCTCCGCGTTTTCCCACGTCAGCACTGCCGTCCGCACGATGCCTCCGCTCTCTTCTCCCATGGTTTCTGCAAAGGAAGGAGGACACAGGCAGGTGTGAGAAACACCAGCTCCTCCGTAGGAAGTAAACCGGGACCCTACATCTCCAGAGGGAGACCTCCAAGTCACTCCAAACCCACCCACAGAGCTCCCCATTGCCACAAACCTCTCCAAACCTCACCTTGAGTGGTCACGGCGATGCCCCGTCTGCTGCTGGGAGCCAGGCCCTCTGGGCAAAGGAAGCTGGGCATGCAAAGCAGTAGCCAAAGAGGCTGCACCTCTGACTACAGAGGGCTCGAGCTGCTGCTAGTCTGCAAAGTGCCCGGGACTCCAGGGCACTGGCCCAGACTTACGGGCGGCCCTGGGCCCACAGGCCCGCGGAGGCTCCTTCTCTCCGCCTCGGGGGAACCCAGACACCCTCCCCCCTAACGGTGCTTCGTTGGCTGCTTGAAGAGAGAGGGCAACCCAGGAAGGAGGGTGAGAATCCCGTTCTTCACCCCCGATGGGAAAATGGAGCTCTCCCAACCCCAGCCCACCCTGAAAACAGGGCACGGCTTTCTTTATTGCCTTGCCACCTTTTGTGGCTGCTGGCGCCTGTCGTCCACTGTGACGCTTTGTAGCTGGGCCATGTCATGTCCTCTGCTCGTTGGCAGCTGTTAAGCCCCTCCACATTGCCAGGCCCTCGTGGCCTCTGCACAAGCCAGGCCATGTCTAAGGCGGCCACCTGCTGCTGTGCAGTACGGATGGCACCCCACAGCTTCTTACACAGAGCCCCTCTTTCCCTCCTGGGAAGCCTAAGCTACGCTACCTGCTTTTCTAGGGGGACCAAGGGACACGCTCGCTCTCTCACTCACACCGACAAAGACAAGACAGAGACACAAAGGGGCAACGTCCCAGGAGAGGGAGCAAGCTCTGAGCAGCAACCTGCAGCGAGCCATTCCTGACGCCCAGCAGCGGGAGAACACGGCCTCAGACTTGCCCTGGCCTGCCCAGACACCTCAAGCCCCTGACTACGCAGGGCGGCTTCAAGGCTGGACAACGAACACAGGCTGTGACATGCCCAGGCTACAGGGGGGTCACCGTGGCCAGCAGCCGCCACCAGGCACTAAGGCACCAAGGGAAACAAAGAAGCCCTGCTCCGCTGACACGGTGGCCTGCAGTCAGGATACCTCCATTTGCCCCTGGGATGTGGAGAAGGGCTCTCTCACTCTCCTTACAGTGTTTCCCGCTCTCCCTGGGCAGCCAAAGGAGAACCGTGGCAAAAGGCCAAAAACACCAAAGGAAAGACCCAGCCCTGTTTACGGGGGGGTCGCCCAATGAAAGCCAGCGGGGCACCCTGAAGGTTCCTGCTGCACTTCAACATGTGTGTCTGTCCCGATGACGGCAGGGACAGTTGTTTGCCCAGAAGGCCTGTCTTGTGCTCCCTCTTGACCTCGATGCTGCTGATCCTCCTCTGCACTCTTTCCTCGATGTCCATCTCCATCTGTTTCTCGACAGCTTCTGCAAGATAAAGAGAAGAGGGTTAGCCCTGAGGTCTCTCTATTAACCTCTACTCCTGTACAAGGACTTAAGTCTTGGAGCAGTACTTGTTTTCATTATATATTGTCTCCTGAACCCACACCAAAATTTTAATGTGATTCATCCTCTTTTCTTTTGTTTTCCTCCCTTTTCAGCCTTCTAACCCGTTTGCTGCTTGAAAAATCTGTGGCTGGACTCGGCGTGAAGTACTTATTACCATTCTTTTTCTCTTCTTACAGGAAAATTACGTCCAAGATCCTTTGTTAAACTTTGACTCCATGATTGGAAAGAACGTAAAACAGTATTCCTAATTTATGGAGTCATTCCCTAGGATGGTGAATTTTTTTTTCAGAAAAATCTGTCTCCTTCACCCCATCAGCAAGTTTAGTTTCTACAACTAAAAGAACTGCACACATCCAGAATGCTAGTTTAGCACAGCCTGCTTAAATGTCTATTCTTTCTCCTACCTAAATTGTCTTGCCAACTTGCAGATGCCTGCTATGAAAATGCTACCAATGTCTTCCCTGAAGTACTTCTGATTTTGTCTTTAAATAGGATGGCCCCACGCTTATATCTCTCCAAGATGTTTATTCTGTCCCTAATAGTTATGCCAGATTGCTCTGAAAATTGTTTATTTTGTCCCCCATAGGCACCCTCTTTTTTTGCTTTTCCCTCAGAATTGTCACGAAACACCCTGCTGCGCTCTGATGCTGTAGTCCAACACTCCCTAGTCTCTAACAACCCAAAATTCGCCCCAGGGCGACTCTACAAGCTTTTATAGGAGCTTTTCAAAGCACCTTTCGCCTGCCCTGCCTCAGGGCTGAGGGGAACGGCGGGGAAAGGGCACAGCTACGGCACGGCCGAGCCCCCCCCACCGCCCTCACGGCACCTGTCGCTGTCCGTGTAGCCCTCACAGCCCCTCAGGAGCATGGGGGACACCCCTTCTCCCTCCCGGAGCGGCGGGGGCCCGCCTGTGCCTCCCGGAGCGGCGGGCGGGACCCGCCTCTGCCCCCCGCCCCTGCCCCGAGCGGCGGGAGGAGTGGGGGCGGGAATCCGCGGCTCCCTCACGCACTCACCGGGGACGACTCTTAACACTTTACCTCGCCTTTTCCCCTCAAAACATATCCCAGCTCTGCCCCCACGGTTCCCTTGGCTTTACATCGCTTTGAGGCTGTGCCATAGCTGACCTCTCCCCTCAGTAACGCCACAGACACCTCACTGCTCTCCGACACGACCGCTCTGCGCCCCGTGCCCCCCGCATCGGCGTAAAATGGCGCCTCGCCTCTCCTTTCCTTGAGCCCCTCACGGTGGGCGGGGCAGCGCAGCTGAGGGGAGGGGCGGGAAAAGCCCCTGCTGGAGAGGCGGGAAATACGTGACGGGGGGGGGGGGGGCAGGGTCCCGTGCCAGGAGGCGGAACGTACGTGCGAGAGAAGCGGCGCGGCCGTGACAGACCCACCCTGGCTGACCCAGTCCGGCTGGTGCCGACCCTCAGACCATGGCGGGACCAGCAGAGCCCTTCAGGGCTGCTGCCCCCTCCGCGGCGACACGCGGGGCACCACGCAGGGTGCTGGAGTGCGCTGCAGTTCCCGGCCGTGTCCGCCAGGCGGCGTCGGCGAGGGAGAGGGGGCGGCCGAGGGCGGGATTCGAACCGGCGTTTGGGCAGAGGGGCTCGGTCGCTACTGCGCACGCGCGGAGTACGAAGAGCTGTCGCTACTGCGCACGCGCGGAGTACGGAACATCGTCGCTACTGCGCACGCGCGGAGTACAGAGCGCCGTCGCTACTGCGCACGCGCGGAGTACGGAACTTCGTCGCTACTGCGCACGCGCGGAGTACGGAACTTTGTCGCTACTGCGCATGCGCGGAGTACGAAACTTTGTCGCTACTGCGCACGCGCGGAGTACAGATTGCAGTCGCTACTGCGCACGCGCGGAGTACAGAGCACCGTCGCTACTGCGCACGCGCGGACTACAGTTCGTAGTCGCTACTGCGCACGCGCGGAGTACAGAGCGCCGTCGGTACTGCGCACGCGCAGAGTTTGGAACTGTGTCACTACTGCGCACGCGCGGAATACAGAACTTTGTCGCTACTGCGCACGCGCGGAGTACAGAGAGCAGTCGCTACTGCGCACGCGCGGAGTACAGAGCGCCGTCGCTACTGCGCATGCGCGGAGTACGTCTCTCCGTCGCTACTGCGCACGCGCGGAGTACGGAGCTTCGTCGCTACTGCGCACGCGCGGAGTACGGAGCTCCGTCGCTACTGCGCACGCGCGGAGTACGGAACTTTGTCGCTACTGCGCATGCGCAGATTACGGAACTTTGTCGCTACTGCGCACGCGCGGAGTACAGCGCGTTTTCGCTACTGCGCATGCGCGGAGTACAGATCGCAGTCGCTACTGCGCATGCGCGGAGTACGAAACGTTGTCGCCACTGCGCAGGCGCGGAGTACGAAGCGCTGTCGCCAGTGCTGCCTCTCCTGCTCGATGCCACATCCCGTGTTCGTTCATGGCGCTGTTTTCCCGCACCTGCCGCAGCCGGTGCCGCGGGAGCGCGCGGGGAACATCCCGCCGCCGGTGCGGCTGCTCCAGAGGCGTTCCTGGAGCGCGGCGCCGGCACCATCGCCCGCAGCGCCGCCGCCAAGATCGTGAGTGCCGGGGCCGCGGGGCAGGGGCTGGGCTGGGCTGGGCCTCAGTGGCGCTCCATGCACGGACAAATACTCTGCATGCAGCTCGGTGGGTGCTTTCCCGTCCTGGGGCTGAGGTGAATCCTGGGCTCCTGTGCTTTTGTCAGCCGAGATGGAAAATTCCTGCACTTGGTTTTGGCAAGTGGCAGTTTCCCAGAATTTTCTTACCTTGTTTGCTTCCTGTGGAACATGTGGACCAGCAGAACTCTCAGGGCTTGTGTTCAGAACAGGTTGAGGAGAGTGAGTGAGGGAGTGAATGAGTGAGTGGAGTGAGTGGAGTGAGTGAGTGGAGTGAGTGAGGGAGTGAGTGAGTGAGTGAGGGAGTGAGTGAGTGAGTGAATGAGTGAGTGAGTGAATGAGTGAGTGAGTGAGTGAGTGAGTGGAGTGAGTGAGGGAGTGAGTGAGTGGACTGAGTGGAGTGGGTGAGTGAGTGAGTGAGTGAGGGAGTGAGTGGAGTGAGTGAGGGAGTGAGTGGAGTGAGTGAGTGAGTGAGTGGAGTGAGTGAGTGAGTGAGTGAGTGAGGGAGTGAGTGAGTGAGTGAGTGAGTGAGTGGAGGGAGTGAGTGAGTGAGGGAGTGAGTGAGGGAGTGAATGACTGAGTGGAGTGAGTGGAGTGAGTGAGGGAGTGAATGAGTGAGTGGAGTGAGTGAGTGAGTGAGTGAGTGAGGGAGTGGAGTGAGTGAGTGAGTGAGTGAGTGGAGTGAGTGAGTGAGTGAGTGAGTGAGTGAGAAGGAGCCACAACGTGTCTTCCTTGTCCAGCACTGCAGGATCAGAATCCTGGTTTAGGTTAGGGATGCTTTTGCACTGTTGCATGTCTTCGATGGTCAGAGCCAACTTTCTGCTGGGCCACTTAGGAAGAACAGTTGCCTAGAGCTTCATGTTTGCTTTCCTTGCAGCCTGGAGTGTTGGGGGGATTCCTGAAGCTGATTGCCTTGAAAGCCAGTGATCCCCAAGGCTTTGACCTGCTAAACAGCATCATGGAGCATATGCCCCCGTGAGTATGAGCTCAAATTGGATTCAGAACTGACTTCTGTGGGCTTTGGTTCTGCAGTGTGCAGTCATGGCAAAGGTTAACACTTCAGGAGCAAAAATGTCACATTTATCAGTTAAAGAGATGGGAACAACTTTATCTGTGTTTTCTGTAAAGTGACAGCACCAGTCAAAGCCCACTGTGAACTGAATAACTGTTCTTTTAAATTTCCAGTGAATCAGTTGACTGGTACAGGAAACAGGTCTTCATTCTGCTATTCCAAAGACTTCCAAGTTCCAAACCAACAAAACTTATCAAAAGTAAGTTCCTTGCTCTGAAAAGCTCCAGTGTGTGACACGAGTGGTTCAGAGTGTGCAGTTGCACAGATCAGGCATCCTGTACATGGGTGGGACTCTGGTGGCTCCAGGGACTTGCTCCAAATGCTCTGGAGTCAAGGGGGGCATAAAGGGCAGTGGCCACAGCAGGTGACACTCCATGAAAACTGAGGGAATGGAACTAAAGGACTTGTGTAGTTCTCCTCCTTTCCTGGTGTGTGTGATGTCGTTACTTGTCTGAAAGTGTCTCCATTTAATCTCCAGCTAATAGCAACACACTTGCCCTGTCACACAGCACAGCCATTCTGACCACTGCTCTCTGCAGTTTGTGTTCATGCTGGGAAACATTCCATGCTTTTGTGTCATTTTGGCCTTCATGGGAATAAAGTTATGAGGAAGGGTTTACGTTCCTCTGTCAAAGCTGTGACACATTGTTGAAATCATCCCCAGGCAGATGGCCATGCTGATGAAATTCGTGATGTTATCTCTACACAGATCACACAAGGTCTGTTATTAATCCTTTAAAATCTGCTTGATGCCTCCTGTAGAGGAGCAAGAATTACAGGGTTCTTCCAATGGTGTTCCACCAACCAAATGGAAGTGGTGCTTCCAGCGTTCCACGTTTCAGTGTTGTGGTGCCCGAGAAGATGAGCAGTTTTAGGCAAACTTTGGAGCAGCAACTTAATGCCCTTCAGTAAAAGGGAACATTTATGAAGGCTGCCCTTTCTGTCTCCTTCTTAGAATGCATTTTGCTGCTGACTCTAAAGCAATTCTCTTGTTTTCATCTGGAGTTTTACTTCATCCTTTTTCTCGTTGCTTTCTCCTCTTCATTAACCAGTATGGCACAGGAAATGGGGCATGAGCTCTGCAGGAAATACTTGGCAGCATACAGCCAAAGGGAGTGTGTTCTGTTGGCTTGGGTTGTATTTCAGGCTGCTGTGCAGTTTTTGCCTTTGAAGCAGGAAAGAGTTGTCTCTCTGGCTGAAATGGCAAAGGAGGTTTGGCGCTAATCTGACTGCCCGGGTGCCTCTCCTTTTGGGGTTCATTTCTGATTTTCTGCCCACAGTTCCTCACTGATAGTTCAAGTTACTGATCTCCTGAGCGGGTCATAAAAGGGAAGGATTGCTGTCTCTGGTTTTTATCCTTTGTAACAAGTTTATATGTGCAAACATCTATGTAAGAGGGCAGCAATTGTTAAGAAACAAATTGTCTTGTGTTCTCTGTTTCCTGGTGCTTTGTGTGGTTTCTGCTTTTCTTTGGTCACCATAGGGTGATAAATCGTTCTGATACTTTTTCTCTAACTGTCATACTAGGATGTTTGAAACGGGCTTGGAGAAAATGATGATTCCTGAAATCCAGAAAGAGTCTGGGACAAGTTGAAAAGCAGATCCGTGCTGTTGGCATCACCAAGACATTAACAGAATGTCCTCCCGTGATGGACACTGAGTACCCCAAGCCGTGGTAGGTGCCACACTTCTTCAGGGTCTGCTGGTGATGCTGTTGGAGGTCTGGAAAGTAGGAGCTTTCACCAGAATAGGCCCCTCCAATAAACTCCTTTGGCATTTCTTCAGGCCCACTGTTGTGGTGAGACTCAGCTTGAGGCTTTTCATACCTTTTCATCCTTCACTGCACAAAGGGAAGTGTGTTTTCAAAGCAAATGGCAGAGCTGGTTTGAGATGTGTTTGAGCCTGGATTTGGCTGAGTAGAGCTCCACTGAAGGGAATTAGGCTACTGTCAGCTTGCATTCCTTCTGGAAAGCTGGGCCCACTTTTGACTTGTAACTGTCCTAGTCAGGAGGCCTGAGAATACTCACAACCTGACAGGCTGTAGTGTCTTAGCCTGAAAGTGGAATCTGGGGGAAAGCTCTGGAGACTGAAAGGCAGTCCAGCAGTCTGGGGGCTCAGGTAGCCCAAATTGAATGACAGTAACCGGATCCAGGACTAGAACTCTTTTTGAATGTACTTAGAGAAAAACTGTAATCTGGAAAAGAATTGCTATTCTTGGGTTTGTATCACAGCAATTTGAGCTGCTAAAAAATGAGGGCATTGCTGATGCTGTTAATATGAGCAGCTGCATTGTGCCTGGAAAGGACCCAGACCCACAGTCCTAGTGCAGCTTCCCTGGGACAGGGACAGTGCCAGGAGTTAAGCAAGTCCCTGCAAAGGGGTTCCAGGTAATCTGAGCGTTCTTGTGAAGCACAGGCTGTCCTCACCTGTTCACTGTTCCCCTCCCTTCTCCCCCCAGGATTCCTTTGCTGCAGGCCCTCCCTCCTTGGCCTCTTCGAGCTGCCTGAGGATGACACGACCCCTGACAAGGAGCACTTCATTGACACAGAGGATACTCCAGGCTGTGAGACTGCATTCTCCCAGCTGGCCTTTGCTGGGAAGAAAGAGCATGATCCTGTGGGGCAAATGGTGAACAATCCCAGGATCCAGCTGGCCCAGTCTCTGCACAAACTGTTCACAGCGTGCCCAGGCAGGGTAGGTGGCTTGGGCTCTGCATCCCTGGGCTGCATTCAGCAGAGAAGAAATGCCTCTGTGAGAATGGTCTCTTGCTAAGGTTTGATAATCAGCAAAATGAAGTGTGTTGTAGGCAGAAGGCAAGATCTTGCTGTGTCTTCTTGTTCATTGGAACTTGGCTTTTGTAAGGTTTTCCTGGTAACCTCAGAAAGGCCTTATTTTTCACAGCACTTAGTTTAGCAATCAGCTCAAATATATGCTATTTTAAAGATGAAGATTTATCCCCTTGATGGCCTATAACTAATGGTTGTCTCCTGTTCAGTTGCATGGACTTGGGAGATTCAGGCAGCTCATATAAAATTAGACATTTTGAGTGCACAGCTAACTCTTACCCCAGATAGTGTTTGTTTTGTTCAAGATTTGGGTAAGTAAAGATTGTCTGAGAGATGAGCTGTTTCTCCCTCCATAACTGCTGCTCTGAGAGTGTCTGAGCTTGTGCCCTGTGCATGAAGAGCCATGGCAGTGGCTGAGTGTCCCTGAGCCCTCTGCTCTGTCTGTGCTGCAGGTTCTGTGCCTGCTGAGTGTCCCTGAGCCCTCTGCTGTGTCTGTGCTGCAGGTTCTGTGCATGCTGAGTGTCCCTGAGCCCTCTGCTGTGTCTGTGCTGCAGGTTCTGTGCCTGCTGAGTGTCCCTGAGCCCTCAGCTGTGTCTGTGCTGCAGGTTCTGTGCCTGCTGAGTGTCCCTGAGCCCTCAGCTGTGTCTGTGCTGCTCTGTCTGTGCCTGCTGAGTGTCCCTGAGCCCTCAGCTGTGTCTGTGCTGCTCTGTCTGTGCCTGCTGAGTGTCCCTGAGCCCTCAGCTGTGTCTGTGCTGCAGGCTCTGTGCCTGCAAACTCTCCAAAAAAGGAGAAAAATTAATGTAAGTACAAAAAAATCAATTTAAAAAATCAAAATTTAAAAAGATAAAGCTAACAAGTGTGACAAAAGAGCAACCAAAAATGACATAAAATAAAAAATAAAATAAGAGCTTTCGCTATTGGGCGACGGTGGGAGTGGAAGGCGCGGCTGCAGAGAAAGAGCCGCTCCCCGGCCCGTGCAGCGCCTTCGCCGCTCGGGTCCCGGCGGGCATTCGTGGTGGTGGGGGCTGGACTGCGGTGCAGTTCCCGGCCGTGTCCGCCAGGCGGCGCCGGCGAGGCAGACGGGGGCGGCCGAGGGAGGGATTCGAACCGGCGATTGGGGAGAGAGAGCCGCGTCCCAGGCGCGCGCCTTGACCGCTCGGCCAGCGGGGCGGGGGCGTGGCCAGCAAGGCGGGGGCGTGCCCGCCCTGCACGGCCCGTAATGGTAAAAACGGAATAAAAGAAATAAAATTAAAAATAAAATTAAAAATTTGAGGAAACCGACATGACAAAGGAATGAGTCCCGGAAGCGTCGGTGGAACCCAGAAGGCTTTGCGGCGCCTCGTTTTATTTTGCAGGCTTTGTAAAATAAAAAATACAGGAAAGTATGCAAACCAAATCCATAAAAAAAAGGAAGTCCCGGTAGATCCCGGGGGCTGTTTGGCGTCTCTGGTGTTCCTTCTGTGTCCACGAGTGTCCCAGAAGGCTCCCGGGAGATGGTGGGAGTCCCTGGGGGGTCTCCTGGGGGCGTTGGGGGTCCTTGGGGGTTCCTGTAGGACCATGGAGGTACCTGGAAGTCTCGGAGTGGGACGGGGGCGGTGGGGCGGGGAGCGTTTTAAGTCCCTGCGAGAATCGTGGCGGTCCCCGGGAGGTACTCGGGGTCTCCAGTTCTCCCGGGGCAGCCAGAGTCCAGCTGTGTTCTGCAGAGAAGAAATGGAGAGCTGGGGGAGGCCCGAGCAACTTGCAATGTTAAGCTGCCCCGAGGGGCTCCTTGGCTGGGCCCGCCGCCCGCAGCCCCCTCGTTCCCCGGAGCGCCGGGCCAGGGCCGCGCCGCGGAGGCTTCGGGCCCGCTCGGGCCGCGTGTGGCGGGGGGGCGGAGGGGCGGGGGTCATGCCGGGAGCGAGCAGAGAGGGCAGAGCGGCGAAGCCGGAGGCGGCACAGCCCCCAGCTAGCTCCGCCTTCCCGCCGGCAGAACGGCACCCACCGGCGGGCGCGCCTGTCAGTCTCGTCGGATCCAGCCCTCTGCTCGCTCCCCCTCCCCGCCGGCGGCGCGGCACCCCACCGGGGGGACTCTTAGATTTTTCATGTAGTTTTCGTCATATTTTTTGAATGTTAAAGGGCGCGAAGCGCGGTGCCGACCCCCCGTGGCCGCGCCCATCCCGCACCGGCTGGACACGCCCCACCGTGACCACGCCCCCGCCCCGCTGGCCGAGCGGTCAAGGCGCCCGCCTGGGACGCGGCTCTCTCTCCCCAAACGCCGGTTCGAATCCCGCCCTCGGCCGCCCCCCGTCTGCCTCGCCGGCGCCGCCTGGCGGACACGACCGAGAACTGCAGCTCAGCCGAGCGCCTTCGTTCCCCCCCCCGCATGCCGCCCGGGGCCCGAGCGGGAAGTCGGTGGATCGACGGGCGCGGGGGGAACGGCGCTTTTTCTACAGCCGCGGCTTCCACTCCCGCCGTCGGCCACCAACAAAACCTCCTATTTGATTTATTATTTTATGTTATTTGTATTGGTTTCTTCGTTACCATTTTTAGGTTGATTTCGGCTCTTCTCACCTGGTCTCCAGGTTCCCGTGCCAAAGCTCCCACAAGCAGTGCCAGGCAGGAGCCGCCCGGCCTTTACCTCCCCCACACAGACTGTTTGCTGCCAGCACCAGCAGCTTTTTGGGCTGACATGTGGAAAGTCGGCCGGCACCCACGGAATTGCCTTTGCTCCCTTCCTAAAGGAACAAAGCTTCCCGAGTTGCAGCCCCAACAACTCCTTCACCAGATGAGTTTATTGAAACAACTTTTCAGAGCAGGCATTTCTGAGCGTACTCCATCAATCCCAAGAGTTCAGAAAAAACACTGTCCGCTGTCCAAAGGAACTGTGCATGTTACAAATGGGATGTTTTTACATCCTCATTTATACCACCCCACAAACATAAATGGCACTCATTATGCAAATTGCTATAACTACCCTAAAAAAAGTAGGGCACACGTGGAAACAGCTCTTTACCCGAGGCTGCTACAGCTGCCCCATGCCTTGGACCCCAAGATCGAGTCACTAGTGTAAAGATGAACGAATCAACAGATTTTCTACAGTTTTCTTCTTTATTGACCTTGAAATTCCATGCTTTTTTGAAAACAATATTCTTACACGGTATTTAGTGGAGAGTGCAGCCTTTGACTATTTACTACAATATAAATGCTTCAAGATTCTTTTCGCCCTCATTGTTCTTGACAGCTGTAGCCACGCTAATGTAAGGCATGACAGCAGAAAACCAACCAAAAAAACCTCAAAAAAGAACCCAGCAGAAAACCCTCTAAACCAAATCCCTACACAGAGTGGATTTAATCAACTAACAAAAGAAAAGAAGATCCAGAGTTCAGGGGGAAACCATTACTAGAAAATCGCAGGTATTTGGAAATTAGGAAGTGCTGCCATGAACACGTGCACCATCAGCACACGTTGTCATTGTAAAGAATTCAGCATTGAGTTTGGAGTTCCCTTTTGAAAAACAGTCTTCTGAGTTGATATTCTGAACGCAAACCACTTTTTACCTGCTCCACTTGGAGTGCAGCCCAGCTGCTTCTTAAAGGTCAGGTTCCATTCCAATGTGCGTACTCTTGAGCTCACAAAATTTTCACACAGTTGAATGTTTTACCAGTTCCTTTGGAGCGAGATGATCATTTTATTGTCAAAATAAGTAACCTTGATGAAAGCCAATTGCAACAGTACATCTTTATACCCAGTGTCAAAGCAACGTGATGTTATAAATAATTGCATACAATGTATTACACAGAAGAAGTTATACACATTCCAGGTAACCATGGAGCAATTGACAGCAGTAGAGGACTACTGAGCATGGGCACAAAGTATTTTTCAGAACAGGATTTGTGGAAACTTAAAGGAAAAAGTAGCCTCTGGAAAGAAGACAATCTTTACATAACATTTTTGTTTTAAATGAAGTCAATGATTTTTATTTTTCAGATGCTCTTTATAAGAACACAATTTCTATTTAAACAAACATAAAGGCTCTAAACTTAAGACACTCTACATATGTACATAATTTACACATCAGGAATGGTTTTCTTATTTGCTTGAGTCTCTCAGTGCTCCACTTCTTCTCTGCAGAGCACAGCTGCACTCTGCCAGCCCCAGAGACCCGGGGACCGCCAGGAACTTACAGTGTCCTAGAGAAACCCCCAAGAAGCCCCAACATCCTCAGGGACCCAGTGACACAGAACAGGAGTCCAAGAGAAACCAAGGGACCAAGGCTACAGGTGGGCCACCGAGAGGCTTTGCTGCCTCCTCGGAAAGAAGGGCTGAGGCTAGCCTCTGCTCTCTGGCCAGCCTCGAAGCCCCTCCACAAGCCAGGCCAAGTCTGAGAGCATTGCCTTCTGCTGCTGTGCAGTACGGATGGCACCCCACAGCTTGCTACACAGAGCCCCTCTTTCCCTCCTGGGAAGCCTAAGCTACGCTACCTGCTTTTCTAGGGGGACAAAGGGACACGCTCGCTCTCTCACTCACACCGACAAAGACAAGACAGAGACACAAAGGGGCAACGTCCCAGGAGAGGGAGCAAGCTCTGAGCAGCAACCTGTGGCGAGCCATTCCTGATGCCCAGCAGCGGGAGAACACGGCCTCAGACTTGCCCTGGCCTGCCCAGACACCTCAAGCCCCTGACTACGCAGGGCGGCTTCAAGGCTGGACAACGAACACAGGCTGTGACATGCCCAGGCTACAGGGGGGTCACCGTGGCCAGCAGCCGCCACCAGGCTCAAGGTGCCAAGGCAAAGAAAAAAAAGCCCTGTTGTTTACACGGTGGGCTGCAGTCCGGAGAACTGCATTCGCCTATCAGGTGAGGCCAAGCGGACTCTCACCCTCCTTCCAAGGTCGCCCCCTCTCTATGGGCAGCCAAAGGAGAACCGTGGCAAAAGGCCAATAACACCAAACCCCGTTTACATGGAGAGTTGCCCAGCACAAAGCCACCCGGAAGGTGCCCACCGCACTCCTACGTGTATGCCTGTCCCGGTGATGGCCGGGAGAGTTTGTCAGGACAGCCTTTCTTGTACCCTCTTGACCTCGACGCTGCTGATCCTCTTCTGAACTCTTTTGCCTCGCCGTCCCACGCTCCTGGCTCTGCTTTCTTCTCGGATGGCTTCCGTCAAGCAAAGAGAATAACACAGTTGTGTCCGAGAAGCTCCAACTCCTTCAAGTCAGTGAAACGGGCACCCAGAGCGAGCTCCCCAAGCCACCATCACCTGCCCACTCCCACCACACCCCCCCACAGCTCCACACAACGCTCCAACTTCCACTGGTGCCACCTCCGCGTTGTCCCACGTCAGCACTGCCGTCCGCACGATGCCGCCGCTCTCTTCTCCCATGGTTTCTGCAAAGGAAGGAGGACACAGGCAGGTGTGAGAAACACCAGCTCCTCCGTAGGAAGTAAACCGGGACCCTACATCCCCAGAGGGAGACCTCCAAGTCACTCCAAACCCACCCACAGAGCCCCCCACTGACACAAACCTCTCCAAACCTCACCTTGAGTGGTCACGGCGACGCCCCGTCTGCTGCTGGGAGCCAGGCCCTCTGGGCAAAGGAAGCTGGGCATGCAAAGCACTGGCCAACGAGGCTGCACCTCTGACTACAGAGGGCTCGAGACGCTGCTAGTCTGCAAAGTGCCCGGGACTCCAGGGCACTGGCCCAGACTTACGGGCGGCCCTGGGCCCACAGGCCTGCGGAGGCTCCTTCTCTCCGCCTCGAGGGCACCCAGACCCGCTCCCCGCTAACGGGGCGGTCGCCCCGCACAGCCTGCCAGCTGAGGGAGCACCGAGGCTCCCAGACCCGGACCCAGATTACGGGCGGGTGCACACCCAGGGAGCCACAGGACTCGGCTTCCCCCTGCACTAATAGCAATAAGATTCCAGTACCAGGAAAAACAGCTAACGGCCTAAGGCCTGGGGGCCTTCCTCCACGGACAGGGAGCTGCACACCTCCCGGCCCTGGACCTCGGAACGGCCAGGGCCAGGAATACCCACCTGATTACAGGGGCTCCCTCCAACCGCCCGCCGAGCACTGGGGTCGTACAAAGCCCCGCTTACAAGGCTGCCCCTTCTAGGCTCGGCACCCCCAACAATGCCCTCCACGGCCTAAGGTCGCGAGGACAGGGCCCCAGCCCTGAAGACAGGGCGGGCACATGCTGGCACGTCACCAGCAGCACTGGCACAGACCCAGGCCCTGGCTACAGGCGGGTCACCGAGAGGCTTTGCTGCCTCCTCGGAAAGAAGGGCCGAGGCTGGGCCGTGTCTCCGTTTGTGGGTTTTGAGGGCACGCCCCGGTTGTTGCACACAGCCCCTCTTTCCCTCCTGGGAAGCCTAAGCTACGCTACCTGCTTTTCTAGGGGGACCAAGGGACACGCTCGCTCTCTCACTCACACCGACAAAGACAAGACAGAGACACAAAGGGGCAACGTCCCAGGAGAGGGAGCAAGCTCTGAGCAGCAACCTGCGGCGAGCCATCCCTACCGCCCACAAGCAGGAGACAACGGCCTCAGACTCGCCCTAGCCTGCACAGAGGCCTCAAGGGCCTGACTACGCTCAAGGGCTTCACGGCTGGCCAAAGAACAGCGGCTGTGACGCGGCCCAGCTACAGGGGGTCACAGTGGCCAGCAGCCGTCAGCAGGCACAAAGGTGCCAAGGCAAAAAAAAAAGCCCTGCCCTGTTTAAAGGGTGGGCTGGGGTCGGGAGACCTGCATTCTCCTATCGGGTGTGGCCAAGGGGACTCTCCCTCTTCCTTACAGGGTTGTCCCCCTCTTTCTGGGCAGCCAAAGGAGAACCGTGGCAAAAGGCCAACACTACCAAAGGAAAGACCCAGCCCTGTTTACAGGGGGGGTCACCCAGCGCAAAGCCAGCGGGGGCACCCTGAAGATGCCCTCCGCACTCCTACGTGTATGCCTGACCCCGTGATGGCAAAGAGGTTCATTTGCCCAGAAGGCCTTTCTTGTGCTCCCTCTTGACCTCGACGCTGCTGATCCTCTTCTGAACTCTTTTGCCTCACCGTCCCACGCTCCTGGCTCTGCTTTCTTCTCGGATGGCTTCCGTCAAGCAAAGAGAATAACACATGTGAGTCCGAGAAGCTCCAACTCCTTCAAGTCAGTGAAACGGGCACCCAGAGCGAGCTCCCCAAGCCACCACCACCTGCCCCCACTCCCACCACCCCTCCACGGCTCCACACAACGCTCCAACTTTCACTGGTGCCACCTCCGCGTTTTCCCACGTCAGCACTGCCGTCCGCACGATGCCGCCGCTCTCTTCTCCCATGGTTTCTGCAAAGGAAGGAGGACACAGGCAGGTGTGAGAAACACCAGCTCCTCCGTAGGAAGCAGACAGGGACCCTACATCCCCAGAGGGAGACCTCCAAGTCACTCCAAACCCACCCACAGAGCCCCCCACTGACACAAACCTCTCCAAACCTCACCTTGAGTGGTCACGGCGACGCCCCGTCTGCTGCTGGGAGCCAGGCCCTCTGGGCAAAGGAAGCTGGGCATACAAAGCACTGGCCAACGAGGCTGCACCTCTGACTACAGAGGGCTCGAGACGCTGCTAGTCTGCAAAGTGCCCGGGACTCCAGGGCACTGGCCCAGACTTACGGGCGGCCCTGGGCCCAAAGGCCTGCGGAGGCTCCTTCTCTCCGCCTCAGGGGCACCCAGACCCGCTCCCCGCTAACGGGGCGGTCGCCCCGCACAGCCTGCCAGCCGAGGGAGCACCGAGGCTCCCAGACCCAGACCCCGATTACGGGCGGGTGCACACCCAGGGAGCCACAGGACTCGGCTTCCCCCTGCACTAATAGCAATAAGATTCCAGTACCAGGAAAAACAGCTAACGGCCTAAGGCCTGGGGGCCTTCCTCCACGGACAGGGAGCTGCACACCTCCCGGCCCTGGACCTTGGAACGGCCAGGGCCAGGAATACCCACCTGATTACAGGGGCTCCCTCCAACCGCCCGCCGAGCACTGGGGTCGTACAAAGCCCCGCTTACAAGGCTGCCCCTTCTAGGCTCGGCACCCCCAACAATGCCCTCCACGGCCTAAGGTCGCGAGGACAGGGCCCCAGCCCTGAAGACAGGGCGGGCACATGCTGGCACGTCACCAGCAGCACTGGCACAGACCCAGGCCCTGGCTACAGGCGGGTCACCGAGAGGCTTTGCTGCCTCCTCGGAAAGAAGGGCCGAGGCTGGGCCGTGTCTCCGTTTGTGGGTTTTGAGGGCACGCCCCGGTTGTTGCACACAGCCCCTCTTTCCCTCCTGGGAAGCCTAAGCTACGCTACCTGCTTTTCTAGGGGGACCAAGGGACACGCTCGCTCTCTCACTCACACCGACAAAGACAAGACAGAGACACAAAGGGGCAGCGTCCCAGGAGAGGGAGCAAGCTCTGAGCAGCAACCTGCGGCGAGCCATCCCTACCGCCCACAAGCAGGAGACAACGGCCTCAGACTCGCCCTGGCCTGCACAGAGGCCTCAAGGGCCTGACTACGCTCAAGGGCTTCACGGCTGGCCAAAGAACAGCGGCTGTGACGCGGCCCAGCTACAGGGGGTCACAGTGGCCAGCAGCCGTCAGCAGGCACAAAGGTGCCAAGGCAAAAAAAAAAGCCCTGCCCCGTTTACAGGGTGGGCTGGGGTCGGGAGACCTGCATTCTCCTATTGGGTGTGGCCAAGGGGACTCTCCCTCTTCCTTACAGGGTTGTCCCCCTCTTTCTGGGCAGCCAAAGGAGAACCGTGGCAAAAGGCCAACACTACCAAAGGAAAGACCCAGCCCTGTTTACAGGGGGGGTCACCCAGCGCAAAGCCAGCGGGGGCACCCTGAAGATGCCCTCCGCACTCCTACGTGTATGCCTGACCCTGTGATGGCAAAGAGGTTCATTTGCCCAGAAGGCCTTTCTTGTGCTCCCTCTTGACCTCGACGCTGCTGATCCTCTTCTGAACTCTTTTGCCTCGCCGTCCCACGCTCCTGGCTCTGCTTTCTTCTCGGATGGCTTCCGTCAAGCAAAGAGAATAACACAGTTGAGTCCGAGAAGCTCCAACTCCTTCAAGTCAGTGAAACGGGCACCCAGAGCGAGCTCCCCAAGCCACCACCACCTGCCCCCACTCCCACCACCCCTCCACGGCTCCACACAACGCTCCAACTTTCACTGGTGCCACCTCCGCGTTTTCCCACGTCAGCACTGCCGTCCGCACGATGCCGCCGCTCTCTTCTCCCATGGTTTCTGCAAAGGAAGGAGGACACAGGCAGGTGTGAGAAACACCAGCTCCTCCGTAGGAAGCAGACAGGGACCCTACATCCCCAGAGGGAGACCTCCAAGTCACTCCAAACCCACCCACAGAGCCCCCCACTGACACAAACCTCTCCAAACCTCACCTTGAGTGGTCACGGCGACGCCCCGTCTGCTGCTGGGAGCCAGGCCCTCTGGGCAAAGGAAGCTGGGCATACAAAGCACTGGCCAACGAGGCTGCACCTCTGACTACAGAGGGCTCGAGACGCTGCTAGTCTGCAAAGTGCCCGGGACTCCAGGGCACTGGCCCAGACTTACGGGCGGCCCTGGGCCCAAAGGCCTGCGGAGGCTCCTTCTCTCCGCCTCAGGGGCACCCAGACCCGCTCCCCGCTAACGGGGCGGTCGCCCCGCACAGCCTGCCAGCCGAGGGAGCACCGAGGCTCCCAGACCCAGACCCCGATTACGGGCGGGTGCACACCCAGGGAGCCACAGGACTCGGCTTCCCCCTGCACTAATAGCAATAAGATTCCAGTACCAGGAAAAACAGCTAACGGCCTAAGGCCTGGGGGCCTTCCTCCACGGACAGGGAGCTGCACACCTCCCGGCCCTGGACCTCGGAACGGCCAGGGCCAGGAATACCCACCTGATTACAGGGGCTCCCTCCAACCGCCCGCCGAGCACTGGGGTCGTACAAAGCCCCGCTTACAAGGCTGCCCCTTCTAGGCTCGGCACCCCCAACAATGCCCTCCACGGCCTAAGGTCGCGAGGACAGGGCCCCAGCCCTGAAGACAGGGCGGGCACATGCTGGCACGTCACCAGCAGCACTGGCACAGACCCAGGCCCTGGCTACAGGCGGGTCACCGAGAGGCTTTGCTGCCTCCTCGGAAAGAAGGGCCGAGGCTGGGCCGTGTCTCCGTTTGTGGGTTTTGAGGGCACGCCCCGGTTGTTGCACACAGCCCCTCTTTCCCTCCTGGGAAGCCTAAGCTACGCTACCTGCTTTTCTAGGGGGACCAAGGGACACGCTCGCTCTCTCACTCACACCGACAAAGACAAGACAGAGACACAAAGGGGCAGCGTCCCAGGAGAGGGAGCAAGCTCTGAGCAGCAACCTGCGGCGAGCCATCCCTACCGCCCACAAGCAGGAGACAACGGCCTCAGACTCGCCCTGGCCTGCACAGAGGCCTCAAGGGCCTGACTACGCTCAAGGGCTTCACGGCTGGCCAAAGAACAGCGGCTGTGACGCGGCCCAGCTACAGGGGGTCACAGTGGCCAGCAGCCGTCAGCAGGCACAAAGGTGCCAAGGCAAAAAAAAAAGCCCTGCCCCGTTTACAGGGTGGGCTGGGGTCGGGAGACCTGCATTCTCCTATTGGGTGTGGCCAAGGGGACTCTCCCTCTTCCTTACAGGGTTGTCCCCCTCTTTCTGGGCAGCCAAAGGAGAACCGTGGCAAAAGGCCAACACTACCAAAGGAAAGACCCAGCCCTGTTTACAGGGGGGGTCACCCAGCGCAAAGCCAGCGGGGGCACCCTGAAGATGCCCTCCGCACTCCTACGTGTATGCCTGACCCCGTGATGGCAAAGAGGTTCATTTGCCCAGAAGGCCTTTCTTGTGCTCCCTCTTGACCTCGACGCTGCTGATCCTCTTCTGAACTCTTTTGCCTCGCCGTCCCACGCTCCTGGCTCTGCTTTCTTCTCGGATGGCTTCCGTCAAGCAAAGAGAATAACACAGTTGTGTCCGAGAAGCTCCAACTCCTTCAAGTCAGTGAAACGGGCACCCAGAGCGAGCTCCCCAAGCCACCATCACCTGCCCACTCCCACCACACCCCCCCACAGCTCCACACAACGCTCCAACTTCCACTGGTGCCACCTCCGCGTTGTCCCACGTCAGCACTGCCGTCCGCACGATGCCGCCGCTCTCTTCTCCCATGGTTTCTGCAAAGGAAGGAGGACACAGGCAGGTGTGAGAAACACCAGCTCCTCCGTAGGAAGTAAACCGGGACCCTACATCCCCAGAGGGAGACCTCCAAGTCACTCCAAACCCACCCACAGAGCCCCCCACTGACACAAACCTCTCCAAACCTCACCTTGAGTGGTCACGGCGACGCCCCGTCTGCTGCTGGGAGCCAGGCCCTCTGGGCAAAGGAAGCTGGGCATGCAAAGCACTGGCCAACGAGGCTGCACCTCTGACTACAGAGGGCTCGAGACGCTGCTAGTCTGCAAAGTGCCCGGGACTCCAGGGCACTGGCCCAGACTTACGGGCGGCCCTGGGCCCACAGGCCTGCGGAGGCTCCTTCTCTCCGCCTCGAGGGCACCCAGACCCGCTCCCCGCTAACGGGGCGGTCGCCCCGCACAGCCTGCCAGCTGAGGGAGCACCGAGGCTCCCAGACCCGGACCCAGATTACGGGCGGGTGCACACCCAGGGAGCCACAGGACTCGGCTTCCCCCTGCACTAATAGCAATAAGATTCCAGTACCAGGAAAAACAGCTAACGGCCTAAGGCCTGGGGGCCTTCCTCCACGGACAGGGAGCTGCACACCTCCCGGCCCTGGACCTCGGAACGGCCAGGGCCAGGAATACCCACCTGATTACAGGGGCTCCCTCCAACCGCCCGCCGAGCACTGGGGTCGTACAAAGCCCCGCTTACAAGGCTGCCCCTTCTAGGCTCGGCACCCCCAACAATGCCCTCCACGGCCTAAGGTCGCGAGGACAGGGCCCCAGCCCTGAAGACAGGGCGGGCACATGCTGGCACGTCACCAGCAGCACTGGCACAGACCCAGGCCCTGGCTACAGGCGGGTCACCGAGAGGCTTTGCTGCCTCCTCGGAAAGAAGGGCCGAGGCTGGGCCGTGTCTCCGTTTGTGGGTTTTGAGGGCACGCCCCGGTTGTTGCACACAGCCCCTCTTTCCCTCCTGGGAAGCCTAAGCTACGCTACCTGCTTTTCTAGGGGGACCAAGGGACACGCTCGCTCTCTCACTCACACCGACAAAGACAAGACAGAGACACAAAGGGGCAACGTCCCAGGAGAGGGAGCAAGCTCTGAGCAGCAACCTGCGGCGAGCCATCCCTACCGCCCACAAGCAGGAGACAACGGCCTCAGACTCGCCCTAGCCTGCACAGAGGCCTCAAGGGCCTGACTACGCTCAAGGGCTTCACGGCTGGCCAAAGAACAGCGGCTGTGACGCGGCCCAGCTACAGGGGGTCACAGTGGCCAGCAGCCGTCAGCAGGCACAAAGGTGCCAAGGCAAAAAAAAAAGCCCTGCCCTGTTTAAAGGGTGGGCTGGGGTCGGGAGACCTGCATTCTCCTATCGGGTGTGGCCAAGGGGACTCTCCCTCTTCCTTACAGGGTTGTCCCCCTCTTTCTGGGCAGCCAAAGGAGAACCGTGGCAAAAGGCCAACACTACCAAAGGAAAGACCCAGCCCTGTTTACAGGGGGGGTCACCCAGCGCAAAGCCAGCGGGGGCACCCTGAAGATGCCCTCCGCACTCCTACGTGTATGCCTGACCCCGTGATGGCAAAGAGGTTCATTTGCCCAGAAGGCCTTTCTTGTGCTCCCTCTTGACCTCGACGCTGCTGATCCTCTTCTGAACTCTTTTGCCTCACCGTCCCACGCTCCTGGCTCTGCTTTCTTCTCGGATGGCTTCCGTCAAGCAAAGAGAATAACACAGTTGAGTCCGAGAAGCTCCAACTCCTTCAAGTCAGTGAAACGGGCACCCAGAGCGAGCTCCCCAAGCCACCACCACCTGCCCCCACTCCCACCACCCCTCCACGGCTCCACACAACGCTCCAACTTTCACTGGTGCCACCTCCGCGTTTTCCCACGTCAGCACTGCCGTCCGCACGATGCCGCCGCTCTCTTCTCCCATGGTTTCTGCAAAGGAAGGAGGACACAGGCAGGTGTGAGAAACACCAGCTCCTCCGTAGGAAGCAGACAGGGACCCTACATCCCCAGAGGGAGACCTCCAAGTCACTCCAAACCCACCCACAGAGCCCCCCACTGACACAAACCTCTCCAAACCTCACCTTGAGTGGTCACGGCGACGCCCCGTCTGCTGCTGGGAGCCAGGCCCTCTGGGCAAAGGAAGCTGGGCATACAAAGCACTGGCCAACGAGGCTGCACCTCTGACTACAGAGGGCTCGAGACGCTGCTAGTCTGCAAAGTGCCCGGGACTCCAGGGCACTGGCCCAGACTTACGGGCGGCCCTGGGCCCAAAGGCCTGCGGAGGCTCCTTCTCTCCGCCTCAGGGGCACCCAGACCCGCTCCCCGCTAACGGGGCGGTCGCCCCGCACAGCCTGCCAGCCGAGGGAGCACCGAGGCTCCCAGACCCAGACCCCGATTACGGGCGGGTGCACACCCAGGGAGCCACAGGACTCGGCTTCCCCCTGCACTAATAGCAATAAGATTCCAGTACCAGGAAAAACAGCTAACGGCCTAAGGCCTGGGGGCCTTCCTCCACGGACAGGGAGCTGCACACCTCCCGGCCCTGGACCTCGGAACGGCCAGGGCCAGGAATACCCACCTGATTACAGGGGCTCCCTCCAACCGCCCGCCGAGCACTGGGGTCGTACAAAGCCCCGCTTACAAGGCTGCCCCTTCTAGGCTCGGCACCCCCAACAATGCCCTCCACGGCCTAAGGTCGCGAGGACAGGGCCCCAGCCCTGAAGACAGGGCGGGCACATGCTGGCACGTCACCAGCAGCACTGGCACAGACCCAGGCCCTGGCTACAGGCGGGTCACCGAGAGGCTTTGCTGCCTCCTCGGAAAGAAGGGCCGAGGCTGGGCCGTGTCTCCGTTTGTGGGTTTTGAGGGCACGCCCCGGTTGTTGCACACAGCCCCTCTTTCCCTCCTGGGAAGCCTAAGCTACGCTACCTGCTTTTCTAGGGGGACCAAGGGACACGCTCGCTCTCTCACTCACACCGACAAAGACAAGACAGAGACACAAAGGGGCAGCGTCCCAGGAGAGGGAGCAAGCTCTGAGCAGCAACCTGCGGCGAGCCATCCCTACCGCCCACAAGCAGGAGACAACGGCCTCAGACTCGCCCTGGCCTGCACAGAGGCCTCAAGGGCCTGACTACGCTCAAGGGCTTCACGGCTGGCCAAAGAACAGCGGCTGTGACGCGGCCCAGCTACAGGGGGTCACAGTGGCCAGCAGCCGTCAGCAGGCACAAAGGTGCCAAGGCAAAAAAAAAAGCCCTGCCCCGTTTACAGGGTGGGCTGGGGTCGGGAGACCTGCATTCTCCTATTGGGTGTGGCCAAGGGGACTCTCCCTCTTCCTTACAGGGTTGTCCCCCTCTTTCTGGGCAGCCAAAGGAGAACCGTGGCAAAAGGCCAACACTACCAAAGGAAAGACCCAGCCCTGTTTACAGGGGGGGTCACCCAGCGCAAAGCCAGCGGGGGCACCCTGAAGATGCCCTCCGCACTCCTACGTGTATGCCTGACCCTGTGATGGCAAAGAGGTTCATTTGCCCAGAAGGCCTTTCTTGTGCTCCCTCTTGACCTCGACGCTGCTGATCCTCTTCTGAACTCTTTTGCCTCGCCGTCCCACGCTCCTGGCTCTGCTTTCTTCTCGGATGGCTTCCGTCAAGCAAAGAGAATAACACAGTTGAGTCCGAGAAGCTCCAACTCCTTCAAGTCAGTGAAACGGGCACCCAGAGCGAGCTCCCCAAGCCACCACCACCTGCCCCCACTCCCACCACCCCTCCACGGCTCCACACAACGCTCCAACTTTCACTGGTGCCACCTCCGCGTTTTCCCACGTCAGCACTGCCGTCCGCACGATGCCGCCGCTCTCTTCTCCCATGGTTTCTGCAAAGGAAGGAGGACACAGGCAGGTGTGAGAAACACCAGCTCCTCCGTAGGAAGCAGACAGGGACCCTACATCCCCAGAGGGAGACCTCCAAGTCACTCCAAACCCACCCACAGAGCCCCCCACTGACACAAACCTCTCCAAACCTCACCTTGAGTGGTCACGGCGACGCCCCGTCTGCTGCTGGGAGCCAGGCCCTCTGGGCAAAGGAAGCTGGGCATACAAAGCACTGGCCAACGAGGCTGCACCTCTGACTACAGAGGGCTCGAGACGCTGCTAGTCTGCAAAGTGCCCGGGACTCCAGGGCACTGGCCCAGACTTACGGGCGGCCCTGGGCCCAAAGGCCTGCGGAGGCTCCTTCTCTCCGCCTCAGGGGCACCCAGACCCGCTCCCCGCTAACGGGGCGGTCGCCCCGCACAGCCTGCCAGCCGAGGGAGCACCGAGGCTCCCAGACCCAGACCCCGATTACGGGCGGGTGCACACCCAGGGAGCCACAGGACTCGGCTTCCCCCTGCACTAATAGCAATAAGATTCCAGTACCAGGAAAAACAGCTAACGGCCTAAGGCCTGGGGGCCTTCCTCCACGGACAGGGAGCTGCACACCTCCCGGCCCTGGACCTCGGAACGGCCAGGGCCAGGAATACCCACCTGATTACAGGGGCTCCCTCCAACCGCCCGCCGAGCACTGGGGTCGTACAAAGCCCCGCTTACAAGGCTGCCCCTTCTAGGCTCGGCACCCCCAACAATGCCCTCCACGGCCTAAGGTCGCGAGGACAGGGCCCCAGCCCTGAAGACAGGGCGGGCACATGCTGGCACGTCACCAGCAGCACTGGCACAGACCCAGGCCCTGGCTACAGGCGGGTCACCGAGAGGCTTTGCTGCCTCCTCGGAAAGAAGGGCCGAGGCTGGGCCGTGTCTCCGTTTGTGGGTTTTGAGGGCACGCCCCGGTTGTTGCACACAGCCCCTCTTTCCCTCCTGGGAAGCCTAAGCTACGCTACCTGCTTTTCTAGGGGGACCAAGGGACACGCTCGCTCTCTCACTCACACCGACAAAGACAAGACAGAGACACAAAGGGGCAGCGTCCCAGGAGAGGGAGCAAGCTCTGAGCAGCAACCTGCGGCGAGCCATCCCTACCGCCCACAAGCAGGAGACAACGGCCTCAGACTCGCCCTGGCCTGCACAGAGGCCTCAAGGGCCTGACTACGCTCAAGGGCTTCACGGCTGGCCAAAGAACAGCGGCTGTGACGCGGCCCAGCTACAGGGGGTCACAGTGGCCAGCAGCCGTCAGCAGGCACAAAGGTGCCAAGGCAAAAAAAAAAGCCCTGCCCCGTTTACAGGGTGGGCTGGGGTCGGGAGACCTGCATTCTCCTATTGGGTGTGGCCAAGGGGACTCTCCCTCTTCCTTACAGGGTTGTCCCCCTCTTTCTGGGCAGCCAAAGGAGAACCGTGGCAAAAGGCCAACACTACCAAAGGAAAGACCCAGCCCTGTTTACAGGGGGGGTCACCCAGCGCAAAGCCAGCGGGGGCACCCTGAAGATGCCCTCCGCACTCCTACGTGTATGCCTGACCCTGTGATGGCAAAGAGGTTCATTTGCCCAGAAGGCCTTTCTTGTGCTCCCTCTTGACCTCGACGCTGCTGATCCTCTTCTGAACTCTTTTGCCTCGCCGTCCCACGCTCCTGGCTCTGCTTTCTTCTCGGATGGCTTCCGTCAAGCAAAGAGAATAACACAGTTGAGTCCGAGAAGCTCCAACTCCTTCAAGTCAGTGAAACGGGCACCCAGAGCGAGCTCCCCAAGCCACCACCACCTGCCCCCACTCCCACCACCCCTCCACGGCTCCACACAACGCTCCAACTTTCACTGGTGCCACCTCCGCGTTTTCCCACGTCAGCACTGCCGTCCGCACGATGCCGCCGCTCTCTTCTCCCATGGTTTCTGCAAAGGAAGGAGGACACAGGCAGGTGTGAGAAACACCAGCTCCTCCGTAGGAAGCAGACAGGGACCCTACATCCCCAGAGGGAGACCTCCAAGTCACTCCAAACCCACCCACAGAGCCCCCCACTGACACAAACCTCTCCAAACCTCACCTTGAGTGGTCACGGCGACGCCCCGTCTGCTGCTGGGAGCCAGGCCCTCTGGGCAAAGGAAGCTGGGCATGCAAAGCACTGGCCAACGAGGCTGCACCTCTGACTACAGAGGGCTCGAGACGCTGCTAGTCTGCAAAGTGCCCGGGACTCCAGGGCACTGGCCCAGACTTACGGGCGGCCCTGGGCCCACAGGCCTGCGGAGGCTCCTTCTCTCCGCCTCGAGGGCACCCAGACCCGCTCCCCGCTAACGGGGCGGTCGCCCCGCACAGCCTGCCAGCTGAGGGAGCACCGAGGCTCCCAGACCCGGACCCCGATTACGGGCGGGTGCACACCCAGGGAGCCACAGGACTCGGCTTCCCCCTGCACTAATAGCAATAAGATTCCAGTACCAGGAAAAACAGCTAACGGCCTAAGGCCTGGGGGCCTTCCTTCACGGACAGGGAGCTGCACACCTCCCGGCCCTGGACCTCGGAACGGCCAGGGCCAGGAATACCCACCTGATTACAGGGGCTCCCTCCAACCGCCCGCCGAGCACTGGGGTCGTACAAAGCCCCGCTTACAAGGCTGCCCCTTCTAGGCTCGGCACCCCCAACAATGCCCTCCACGGCCTAAGGTCGCGAGGACAGGGCCCCAGCCCTGAAGACAGGGCGGGCACATGCTGGCACGTCACCAGCAGCACTGGCACAGACCCAGGCCCTGGCTACAGGCGGGTCACCGAGAGGCTTTGCTGCCTCCTCGGAAAGAAGGGCCGAGGCTGGGCCGTGTCTCCGTTTGTGGGTTTTGAGGGCATGCCCCGGTTGTTGCACACAGCCCCTCTTTCCCTCCTGGGAAGCCTAAGCTACGCTACCTGCTTTTCTAGGGGGACCAAGGGACACGCTCGCTCTCTCACTCACACCGACAAAGACAAGACAGAGACACAAAGGGGCAGCGTCCCAGGAGAGGGAGCAAGCTCTGAGCAGCAACCTGCGGCGAGCCATCCCTACCGCCCACAAGCAGGAGACAACGGCCTCAGACTCGCCCTGGCCTGCACAGAGGCCTCAAGGGCCTGACTACGCTCAAGGGCTTCACGGCTGGCCAAAGAACAGCGGCTGTGACGCGGCCCAGCTACAGGGGGTCACAGTGGCCAGCAGCCGTCAGCAGGCACAAAGGAGCCAAGGCAAAAAAAAAAGCCCTGCCCCGTTTACAGGGTGGGCTGGGGTCGGGAGACCTGCATTCTCCTATTGGGTGTGGCCAAGGGGACTCTCCCTCTTCCTTACAGGGTTGTCCCCCTCTTTCTGGGCAGCCAAAGGAGAACCGTGGCAAAAGGCCAACACTACCAAAGGAAAGACCCAGCCCTGTTTACAGGGGGGGTCACCCAGCGCAAAGCCAGCGGGGGCACCCTGAAGATGCCCTCCGCACTCCTACGTGTATGCCTGACCCCGTGATGGCAAAGAGGTTCATTTGCCCAGAAGGCCTTTCGTGTGCTCCCTCTTGACCTCGACGCGGCTGATCCTCTTCTGAACTCTTTTGCCTCGCCGTCCCACGCTCCTGGCTCTGCTTTCTTCTCGGATGGCTTCCGTCAAGCAAAGAGAATAACACAGTTGAGTCCGAGAAGCTCCAACTCCTTCAAGTCAGTGAAATGGGCACCCAGAGCGAGCTCCCCAAGCCACCATCACCTGCCCACTCCCACCACACCCCCCCACAGCTCCACACAACGCTCCAACTTCCACTGGTGCCACCTCCGCGTTTTCCCACGTCAGCACTGCCGTCCGCACGATGCCGCCGCTCTCTTCTCCCATGGTTTCTGCAAAGGAAGGAGGACACAGGCAGGTGTGAGAAACACCAGCTCCTCCGTAGGAAGTAAACCGGGACCCTACATCCCCAGAGGGAGACCTCCAAGTCCGTCCAAACCCACCCACAGAGCCCCCCACTGACACAAACCTCTCCAAACCTCACCTTGAGTGGTCACGGCGATGCCCCGTCTGCTGCTGGGAGCCAGGCCCTCTGGGCAAAGGAAGCTGGGCATACAAAGCACTGGCCAACGAGGCTGCACCTCTGACTACAGAGGGCTCGAGACGCTGCTAGTCTGCAAAGTGCCCGGGACTCCAGGGCACTGGCCCAGACTTACGGGCGGCCCTGGGCCCAAAGGCCTGCGGAGGCTCCTTCTCTCCGCCTCGAGGGCACCCAGACCCGCTCCCCGCTAACGGGGCGGTCGCCCCGCACAGCCTGCCAGCTGAGGGAGCACCGAGGCTCCCAGACCCGGACCCCGATTACGGGCGGGTGCACACCCAGGGAGCCACAGGACTCGGCTTCCCCCTGCACTAATAGCAATAAGATTCCAGTACCAGGAAAAACAGCTAACGGCCTAAGGCCTGGGGGCCTTCCTCCACGGACAGGGAGCTGCACACCTCCCGGCCCTGGACCTCGGAACGGCCAGGGCCAGGAATACCCACCTGATTACAGGGACTCCCTCCAACCGCCCGCCGAGCACTGGGGTCGTACAAAGCCCCGCTTACAAGGCTGCCCCTTCTAGGCTCGGCACCCCCAACAATGCCCTCCACGGCCTAAGGTCGCGAGGACAGGGCCCCAGCCCTGAAGACAGGGCGGGCACATGCTGGCACGTCACCAGCAGCACTGGCACAGACCCAGGCCCTGGCTACAGGCGGGTCACCGAGAGGCTTTGCTGCCTCCTCGGAAAGAAGGGCCGAGGCTGGGCCGTGTCTCCGTTTGTGGGTTTTGAGGGCACGCCCCGGTTGTTGCACACAGCCCCTCTTTCCCTCCTGGGAAGCCTAAGCTACGCTACCTGCTTTTCTAGGGGGACCAAGGGACACGCTCGCTCTCTCACTCACACCGACAAAGACAAGACAGAGACACAAAGGGGCAGCGTCGCAGGAGAGGGAGCAAGCTCTGAGCAGCAACCTGCGGCGAGCCATTCCTGACGCCCAGCAGCGGGAGAACACGGCCTCAGACTTGCCCTGGCCTGCCCAGACACCTCAAGCCCCTGACTACGGAGGGCGGCTTCAAGGCTGGACAACGAACACAGGCTGTGACATGCCCAGGCTACAGGGGGGTCACCGTGGCCAGCAGCCGCCACCAGGCTCAAGGTGCCAAGGGAAACAAAGAAGCCCTGCTCCGCTGACACAGTGGCCTGCAGTCAGGATACCTCCATTTGCCCCCGGGATGTGGAGAAGGGCTCTCTCACTCTCCTTACAGTGTTTCCCGCTCTCCCTGGGCAGCCAAAGGAGAACCGTGGCAAAAGGCCAAAAACACCAAAGGAAAGACCCAGCCATGTTTACGGGGGGGTCGCCCAGTGAAAGCCAGCGGGGCACCCTGAAGGTTCCTGCTGCACTTCAACATGTGTGTCTGTCCAGATGACGGCAGGGACAGTTGTTTGCCCAGAAGGCCTGTCCTGTGCTCCCTCTTGACCTCGATGCTGCTGATCCTCCTCTGCACTCTTTCCTCGATGTCCATCTCCATCTGTTTCTCGACAGCTTCTGCAAGATAAAGAGAAGAGGGTTAGCCCTGAGGTCTCTCTATTAACCTCTACTCCTGTACAAGGACTTAAGTCTTGGAGCAGTACTTGTTTTCATTATATATTGTCTCCTGAACCCACACCAAAATTTTAATGTGATTCATCCTCTTTTCTTTTGTTTTCCTCCCTTTTCAGCCTTCTAACCCGTTTGCTGCTTGAAAAATCTGTGGCTGGACTCGGCATGAAGTACTTATTACCATTCTTTTTCTCTTCTTACAGGAAAATTACGTCCAAGATCCTTTGTTAAACTTTGACTCCATGATTGGAAAGAACGTAAAACAGTATTCCTAATTTATGGAGTCATTCCCTAGGATGGTGAATTTTTTTTTCAGAAAAATCTGTCTCCTTCACCCCATCAGCAAGTTTAGTTTCTACAACTAAAAGAACTGCACACATCCAGAATGCTAGTTTAGCACAGCCTGCTTAAATGTCCATTCTTTCTCCTACCTAAATTGTCTTGCCAACTTGCAGATGCCTGCTATGAAAATGCTACCAATGTCTTCCCTGAAGTACTTCTGATTTTGTCTTTAAATAGGATGGCCCCACGCTTATATCCCTCCAAGATGTTTATTCTGTCCCTAATAGTTATGCCAGATTGCTCTGAAAAATGTTTTTTTTGTCCCCCATAGGCACTCTCTTTTTTTTTTTACATGTTCCCGTTTCAGGAAAAGCCCAGTAAGTCAATTTTTCTCTCAGAGATCTTCTTTCTGGCCTGACACTTTACATAATGATTTTCCTTTCAAATATCTCAAGTGTCCTTTTGCAGTTTTCTCAGCTTTATCAAACTCTGTGGCAGCTGAGTTACCTCATGAAGTCTCAGTTCAATAAGCTTTTCCCTCAGAATTGTCACGAAACACCCTGCTGCGCTCTGATGCTGTAGGCCAACACTCCCTAGTCTCTAACAGTCCAAAATTAGCCCCAGGGCGACTCTACAAGCTTTTATCGGAGCTTTTCAAAGCACCTTTCGCCTGCCCTGCCTCAGGGCTGAGGGGAGCGGCGGGGAAAGGGCACAGCTACGGCACGGCCGAGCCCCCCCACCGCCCTCACGGCACCTGTCGCTGTCCGTGTAGCCCTCACAGCCCCCCAGGAGCGTGGGGGACACCCAGTGTGCAAAAAGTAAGTGACATAAAAGCCAATGCTAAAGCAAAACAAGCTGCTAAAACCATGAAAAGCAAATCGCTGCCCTAGTTCCAGAAACAAACAAAAACCTGGTAAACAGATACTGTATCAAAAGTCAGATTTCAAAGAAAAATACAAAAATAGTAACAAAATAGTAACAAAAAAGTTAATTAGTTACTACATACAAAGTTAGTTTAGCACTTTGCAAAACTGAGCATGAAAAAACCACACTAAAAATTAAAAAGCTGAGTAGTAAAGCCAAACCTGTTCACAACAATAAAACAAGTTACATTTCAATGGAAAACATCTTTGAGAAATAACCCAAATACTAGAACCAAAATACAACAAAGAGCAATAAACTGATGCCAAAGGGGTTTTCTGATTTTTCATTTTTATAGATTTTAGAAATATTTGTAACTGTAGCAAATGTAGTGTTCATACTTGTAACAGCTCATGTTCATTGTTTATACATCCCAACCCCTACCACAGATCAGGAGCTCAAATTCTTTTAGCTATTTAGGCTCTCTTCGAGGTACAAGAGCTGACAACTATCAGAAAGGTCTGCAAAACAAGACCAAACATAAATCAACAACCTTGAGTCTGAGAACACTGGAAAAACTCCAAAGCCCGAGGAAAAAGAGCTGATGAAGAACAGGGGGTCCCAGTGACCCCAGTCCCCAAATCCTGGGGGATGGCACAGGGGTGGGACTGGGGCTGGACTGAGAGATGTGTAAACTGGGCATTGGGTGGGCAATATTATAAAAACCATGGAAATCAGTGTTCTAGGAAGAAGGGGGCAGCACGAAGATGTCATCATGTATTCCTAAAAGCCCCAAGCCTGGCCATTAAAGAATGTACCTTTTTATCTTATCCTACATTAACTGGGCTCCAAGTCCTGTTTCTGGGGGCACTCACGGCAGCAAAACAAAAGATGCCTATTAAGTAAAAGTCAGCAAATTGACTTTTAATTTCCTAACGGGGGGGGAGATTTCTGTTACCTTTTAGTTTTCACGGATCTCTTTCCTAAGTGACCAGAAACATTCCTGTGCAAAATTAACCAATCAAGAAAATTTATTAAAATTCTATTAAATAAAATAACATTATGTGTTAGCAAACTGTATTTATGTACCTTTAGTGATTGTGTATGTTAAGAATTTTTCAGGAGACCCACTACAAGAAAGATGAAATAGACTGTTTCAAATGTTGCTAACCCTGTTCCCAGCAGTCTGGATAAAAGAAAACCCTCCCTGAAAACTCCTAAGAAAAAAAATAAACCTCAGAACCCGTAAGACCAACAACCCTCAAATTTCACTCGACACAAATTGCTGAACTTTTGGCAACTATTATGACTTTAACACAAACTTTTGTTTTGAAATAGCCACAGTCTCAAGACTTTATTCAGTATTTTAGCAGTGTATGTATTTTATGTGAGCTATGGCTGTGTACATGTTAGAATTTTGTGTGATTATACGTTGTGTCATGATACACCTGAATTGCAGAACTAGCACAGATATTCACCTGTTTAAAGAAATGCTGGGGCACTTAAGGAAACCTCAGCACATGCTAAAGCAAATTAAACATGATACTGAAAGCATTGAAACTGTCTCAACCAAAGTTAAACGAGTAAAAACCCACCACTGGTAAAGCATTTTTATAAGCTATTTGCCCACTGCCTCATAAGCTATTTAAGTCCCTGGTACCCCCAGTCATAACTACAGCAACAGCAATACTCTTGCTAGCACTGCTCAGTGTGTAGCTATAGTGCAAATAAAGCAATAAAGACAAAAATTGTAAGTGATACCAGCAATACACATGTATATCAAACCCCAATAGTACTGAAACTGAACAAAAGACTTTGTACACTTTGAAACACTGGGGGGACTGAAAGAGAAAAGAGACCAAAAGCCCCTAGTTTTGTGAAATTTCTATTTCTGCTCTGCAAAGTGTTGTTTGCACAGCAAGGCCACTGAACAGCATGAAGTCCTAGAGCCACCATGTTCAAGTACAAATTGTCAGGAGCCCAGTGTAGCAAGGTTAGGAGTCACACATTCCACTAACCTAGACATCTCTATAGGATGAGGTGGTAAAGAGCCAGGATTTTGTAGAGTTACAGCCAAGGGTTTACGAGTTTTACAGACCCATGTTGTCATCGAACAAAGAAAGGCAAAAGTCCAGCAGTGATGAAGACGCGTCAAGACCACCCCGAGGGATGAAGTCAGGAGACCCCAACCCAAATTCGAAGCCAAAAGAAAGCTCTGCCCAAGACTCCGCCTAGTCATTAATATGGAAATTAGAAGGTGTCACTATAGACTTAAGACTATAAAAAAGCTTATTTTCCATAAACAAGCTAGGCAAGTTTTTGCCCAGTATGAACTGCCTTGTCTCCAACGTTGTCAATAAATGCCTTTGCTGATAAAAGTAAAAATTTTCTCTTAGCAGTTATTTTTGTGACGTTTTCGCTTATCTGAACTCATCGAGTACTTTTCTGATTATAATTTTCTTTCATAAAAATCTTTTTTTACCCAACCTGTAGTTTTACTTTGTACAACGAAATCAACTACATGAATGCTAATTCAGCAGAGCCAAGTAACACTTTCTTTCTTTTTAATACTTTAATCTTCTTGCCTGCTCATAAGTTCTCTGCTACAAAAATGCTGCCTATGTGTTTCCTTAAAGTTCTTCTGATTTTCCCCCAAAAATGATCACCCCATGCTAACATCCCTCTAATGTGTTTGTTTTGTCCCTGACATTTACCTCATATTTCTCCCAAAACTGATACCTGTAGATTAGCTCATGGTTTACCCTCTCAATAACCCCAGTGAAACAGCCTGCTTTAGTCTAATGCCGAAGTTCAAAACTTTTTACCCTTCCAACTGCACCACATCTACCCTGGGGAACCTTTCAGGGCACCTTTTTCTCACTGTGTCCCTCACACCCCTCAGGGACACAGGAGACGCCTGTTTACCCCTCAGGGTACCCTTTTTCCCCTCACAGATTCTTAGGGGTATGCAGGGGACACCCACCTCCCACTCAGGGACACGCACAGGGACCCGTGTTTCACCCCCCCAAAATGCTCCTCACTCAGCTTTTGTGTCCAACAGCCCACAATCTCCCCCAGAGAGACTTCACAAGTTTTTATCCACCTTTTCAAAGCGCCTTTCACCTGCGGCCGCCTCAGGGACCTGTCTGAGGGCTGCGGGAACGGCGGCCCCGCCCCGCCTGAGGCGGGAAAGGAGGCTCAGCTGTCCCAGCGGGGCCGCCCTGCCTCCCTCAGGGCACCATCACGGACCCCCGGGGACCCCCCTGGCTCCTCAGGGACCCTTCAGGGCACCTTCTTCAAAACCCCTCTGTTATTGTCAAGACATCTCATAATTCACCTCAAAATGTGCTCTATTCAGTTTTTCCCTCAAAGATCGTCAGTCTGTTCTTGGCGTTTTACCTCAATTTTCCCTCAAGACATCCTGTATTTGAAGCTGCAAAGTTCCCTCAGCTTTACCTGTACGAAGTTCTCTGTCTCCTCTGGTGTTCCCCAGCATCTCTACCGACAGACCCTCTGCGCCTCTGTGCCGTACTGCCTCTCACGCCGCTCCCGAACGCACTCTCCCTCCTGAAAATGCCAAAAATCCGACCTGAGGCGACTCCAAACCCTTTTTTTGAGCCCCTCACGGGTGGGCGGGACTGGGGGGCTGAGGGGAGCGGCGGGACCGCCCCCCGGGCGGGCGGGAAAATGGGACCAGCTGCAACAGAGCGGCCCCGCCCGGCCCCGCGTCCCGCTGGGGGCTCCTGCGGCCTCTCGGTGACCACCAGGGGGCGCCTGCGACACATTGGACACCTGCCTGTCCCCTCAGGGACCCCCACAGAGCCCGCAGTGACACACGGGGCACCCCTGTCCCCTCAGGGACACCCACAGAGCCCGCAGTGACACACGGGGCATCCCTGTCCCCTCAGGGACACCCACAGAGCCCGCGGTGACACACGGGGCACCCCTGTCCCCTCAGGAACACCCACAGAGCCCGCAGTGACACACGGGGCACCCCTGTCCCCTCAGGGACACCTACAGAGCCCGCAGTGACACACGAGGCACCCCTGTCCCCTCAGGGACCCCCACAGAGACACACGGGGCACCCCTGTCCCCTCAGGGACACCCACAGAGACACACGGGGCACCCCTGTCCCCTCAGGGACACCCACAGAGCCCTCAGCGACACACGGGGCACCCCTGTCCCCTCAGGGACACCCACAGAGACACACGGGGCACCCCTGTCCCCTCAGGGACCCCCCACAGAGCCCACAGTGACACACGGGGCACCCCTGTCCCCTCAGGGACACCCACAGAGCCCGCAGTGACACACGGGGCACCCCTGTCCCCTCAGGGACACCCACAGAGCCCGCAGTGACACACGGGGCACCCCTGTCCCCTCAGGGACACCCACAGAGCCCGCAGTGACACACGGGGCACCCCTGTCCCCTCAGGGACCCCCACAGAGCCCGCAGTGACACAAGAGGCACCCGCCTTGTCCCTTCGATCCACAGGGCACCTCTGCCCCCTCATGGACCCCAACAGAGCCGGCGGAACCCAGGGGGCACCCCGTGTCCTGTCATGGACCCCCACAGAGCCCCAGTCCCACCGTGCGTTTTTCCCCACAGCCCCTTTAAGTGTCGTCCTCTCCCATGCACGAAGTCCCCACAGACTTCTCCACAGTGTTCCCCCCTCCCATACCAACCCGTGGGGTTCCCCCGCAGACACTCCCATGGGGTCTCCTCCGTACTCACCCGTGGAGTGTCCCCCATACGTTCCCATGGGGTTACCTCGCAAGTTTCCCCCTCATACCCACCCGTGGGGTCCCCGGGGTTGACCACGCACAGCACGGTGGGGCGGCAGCGGCCCCGCGCGTCCCGCAACTCCCTCCGGGGCACGGCCACATCCAGCGCCCAGCCTCGGGATTCATCCAGAGGGTACGGGATGGCCATGGCCCCTGCCAGCCCCGCGGCTGCCCCGAGCAGGGGAGATCCGGCACCGGCACCCGGACCCCCCGTGGGCAGCGCCAAGCCGGGATCCGCAACCAAGGGGACCTTGGATCACATCTGCGAAAACCTCCTACCCCAACGGGACCCCATAATTTGGGTGGCCCCCCACCACCCCATACTCAAACATTTTGATGCTCCCGTACTCCAGGTGGGTATCCCCCCACACCCGGTGCCCACATTTGGCTGCCCCTCATACCCCAGGTGGGTGCCCCCCCGTGCCCGAAGTGGCTTCCCGGGGGCAGTACCATCCCCGTGTCCTTCTCCAGCCCCTACAGAAGCGATCGGGCACCAGGCACAGCTCCTGCAGGGGCACTGGGGGGCACTGCTGGGATCGGGGAGACGGGGGGAAAGGGGAGAACTGCTGGGATAGCGGGGCAAGGGGGGAACGGAACGGGGGGGCACCGGGGTTGGGGCAAAGTGGATGCCTTTTTTTCCAGAGGGTCCACACACACATCTGAGGGTCCCTGGAGAGCCCCCGGCACCAGAGAAGCCACACACACATGTCCCCTGTGTCCCCTGTCCCCAGAGTGTCCAACACCAAAAGGGGTCCCTACTCCCCCACACTGTTCCGTGGCACTGAGGTGACTTCTGTCCCCAGGATGACCCCTGTTCCCAGGAGTCCTCATATTCCAAGATCGCCTTAACCTCAGTACCCCGGTGTCCCCAGGACACCCCTCTCCCCGCAGGGCCGTGCATTACTCCACTCTTCCCTCGCCCAGGACATCCCTAGTCCCTTCCCAGGACATTTTCTTTTCCTCCATCTACTCCTTTCCCCTCTATTTACCTGTCCTTCCTGTCCCCCCGTTTTTCCTTTCCTTCTTTGTCCCTCTGTCCTCTCTCCTCTCTGTCCCCCCTGCCCATTAAGTTATCCACCCCTGTCCCATCCTATCCCCCCGTGTCGTCCCAGTCGCCTCTCTATCCTACCCCTTTGTCTCCCCCCATCCGTGTTTCGTCCTTCCCTTCCCCCCGTACCTTTTTCTACCCGTCTCTCCCCCTCTTCCCGCCTTTCATCCCCTGCACCTCCCGTACCGTGTTCCCCTCTATCACACTTTTCCGTCCCCCCGTCCTCTCTGTCCCACCAGCCACTGTCACCCCCTGTATCTCCTCTGTCCCCTCTATCGCACCCACTGCCCCTCTCTCTTCCCCTGTCCCCCCGGTCCCGCCCCTGTCCCCGGTCCCGTCCCCTGTCCGCACTCACCGCGGTGCTGCTCCGGGCGCGGGGGAGGATGTGGATGCGGGGGAAGGCGCGGGACCCCCCGGCCAGGCGCTGGCAGCGCGAGCGCGGCACAGGGACCGACTGCCCGTGCAGCCGGGGGACAGTGGGATTGGGATAGTGGGGCTGGGACAATGGGGATGGGCTTGGGATAGGATGGAATGGGGTGGGGTGGGGTCGAATGAGATGGGGTGGGATGGGATTGGGATGGGATGGGGTGGAATGGGTGGGGTAGAAAGGGTTTGGATGGAAGGGAATTAGGTGGATTGGAATTGGATTCAGTTGGCTTGCTTGAATAAAGAGCTGATAAGAGAAGGCTGTTAACACCTCGTCAACACAGCAGGAGGGCAGAAACCTGGGTAAATGGGCAGTCCGAACAGCTTTTGTTTAAATTATCTTCTATAAAATTCTTATATTAGAAAATCTGTGTTAAACAAATAACTGTCTGTAATAGATATTTGAAACCACCTGTATAAAAATCACCCCATTTTTGTACACGGTAGACACGTACTTTGTTTAGGTATGAGCTCCCTGCGTGACTCCAGCCATGGGCAAGCTGTAATAAAATTTTGCTTTACCATTAATATCTAGATTTTCTTTAAATCACAGTCCCACCGTGCGTTTTTCCCCACAGCCCCTTTAAGTGTCGTTCTCTCCCATCCATGAAGTCCCCACAGACTTCTCCGCAGTGTTCCCCCCCATACAAACCCGTGGGGTTCCCCCGCAGACCCCCCATGGGGTCCCCTCCATACTCACCCATAAATTTTCTGGGGTACCCCGTGGGTCTGGGCACCCTGTAACTCAAATGGTCACTCCATAGTGCTGGGAACCCCATAACTCAAACAGGCACCCCACAACTCTCTCAGGCACCCCACAGGATGTGCTGGGGCACCCCAAGGGTCTGGGCACCCCATATATGGTTTGGGGTAACCCCAAAACTCTAATGGGCACCTCATAAATAATAAGACACCCCATGGGCATTCTGGGCACCTTAATGGTCTGGGCATCCTATAACTTCAGTGGGCACCCCATAGACTGTGCTGGGCACCCCACGGATCTGGGCATCCCACATATTGTTTGGGGGCACTCCACAGATCACCCAAAACCCAATCCTGGGACGCCCCCAAATCCAACACCCCCTCCATTAGAACCCACTTCCCGAACCGTGCCTGGGTGTCCCCAAACACCCCAAAAGTCACATCCCCACCCCGCAGGACCCTCCCCAAACCCCAGCTCTCCACAAGCCCTGCCCAGGGACACGGAGGTGACATTCCCAGGGCTATTCCCAGTGCTATTTGAGGATCGGGCACCCCCTGTCCTGTGAGAGACCCCCCCAGAGCCCGCAGTGGCACACAGGGCCCACATCTCCCTCTCAGGGACCCCCACAAACCAACACAAACGTACCTCACTTCCAAACACGACTGGCTTGTATTTTACTGCATTTTCTTTGGACGACAGCTACTACTGAAATGTTATCCAGGGCTAACTCGGGTAAAGAATCCGTGTAAGTGTCTTAAATGCTTCTCAGCTTGCTGACTTTCTCATGTCTTCAAGAATACTTACTCTTTTACATACTGTGACTACTTATGTGTTAAATTATTTAAGAATAATATATGTGAACACTTCCTCTGCGACGACAGCTGTGTAAGGTAAAATGAAACAACACGTTTCCCAACTAGAAAATTTTAAAGTTTTATCCACCAGAAGATACTTTTGCAGACCTACCACTTTATTCGAAGTGCATTCAGTCCTGTCTTACGAAAATATCTCAAAAGCTTTAGGCTATTAGTCATACACAAGGAGACCTCTTTCCCCCATTCTGCCAGGACAAAGACAGGAGACACAACACTTCACAAGTTACACAGAACTATACAGAGAACTAGAGGTACCACGCCCAGGGACCAAGCGGCAAACGACTGTTTTTGTCTGGCTTTAATGCCTTCATCCCTCTTCTGACAAAAGACAGGGCTTTTTAGCAAGGGTTTACGGTGTTTTGCTAAAACTCCAAAGGTGCTTAAGAACTTCTGAGATAAGACAATGAACAATGAACGCACGTTGAGGTCTTTGCCCAGTGCTTAAAAACTAACGAGTTCTTTTGTGAGCCTCTGTACACCTGGCACTCATCATCCCTGCCTCTCCTCCGGGCTATGAAACTTCCCAAAACCAAATGGAATGGCAGGAAAGCTCCGAAATTCCCCCAAAACTCTATTCCTACCTTGGTCTCGTTGCTTTAGCTTCAGCAAAATCCTGTTTCTGACATTTCCAAATAAAAATAAAGTCATTTTCTTCCTGGAGCCCACCTCCAAAATTCAAACGCGACCTTCAGAATAGAACATCCCCATGAATTGCTGCCACAAGCAGTGCCAGGCAGGAGCCGCCCGGCCTTTACCTCCCCCACACAGACTGTTTGCTGCCAGCACCAGCAGCTTTTTGGGCTGACATGTGGAAAGTCGGCCGGCACCCACGGAATTGCCTTTGCTCCCTTCCTAAAGGAACAAAGCTTCCCGAGTTGCAGCCCCAACAACTCCTTCACCAGATGAGTTTATTGAAACAACTTTTCAGAGCAGGCATTTCTGAGCGTACTCCATCAATCCCAAGAGTTCAGAAAAAACACTGTCCGCTGTCCAAAGGAACTGTGCATGTTACAAGTGAAATGTTTTTACCATTCTCATTTAAACCATCACATGAGCATAAATGGCACTCATTATGCAAATTGCAACAGTTCCCCTAAAAATAATTAGGGCACAAACGGAAATAGTTCTTAACCCAAGGCTGTTACAGCTGCCCCATGCCTTGGACCCCAAGACCAAGTCACTACTGTTCTGATATAAATCAACAGATTTTTAAAAAATGTTTTCTTGTTTCTTTACATTTACCTTTGATCCTTGTTTTTTTAAAAGAACATTCTTATATGGTATTTAGTGGGAAGTGTAACATTTGAATATTTACTAAAATATAAGTACTTCCAAGCTTTTTTCACCTTCATTCTTCTTGACATCTTTAGCCACACTAATCTGAAGAAGCAGGTTCCATGGATTACATTAGAAAACCAACCAACAAAACCCTGAAAACCACCACAACCCCCCCCCCCCAAAATGGGACACAAAGTGGATTTGAGCAACTTACACGTGTCTGGACTTCAGGAAGTGCTGCCGTCTACACGTGCACCATCAGCACAAGTTCTCATTCTTTGACTGTATTAAAATAATTCAGCATTGAGTTTGGAGCTCCCTTTTGAAAAACAGTCTTCCGAGTTCATATTCTGAATGCAGAATTTTACCTGCTCCACTTGGAGTGCAGCCCAGCTGCTTCTTAAAGGTCAGGTTCCATTCCAATGTGTGTGCTCTTGAGCTCACAATTTTCACACAGTTGAATGTTTTACCAGTTCCTTTGACCAACAGTACGATCATTTTATTGTCAAAATAAGTAATTTTTAGCAAATGAAAAGCTTAATGCAACAATACATCTTTATACCCAGTGTGAAAGCAACATGATGTTATAAATAATTGCATACAGTGTATTACACAAAGTATATTATACACATGCCATGTAACCATGGAGCAATTAACAGCAGTACAGGACTACTGATCATGGGCACAAAGCATTCTTGTAAACAAGATTTTGAGAAACTTGGAGAAAAAGGTGGCTTCTGGAAAGATGAAAATCTTGGGATTCCATTTTTGTTTTAAATGAAGTCAATGATTTTTAATTTTCAGGGTGCTGTCTATAAGAATGCACTTCATATTGAAACAAAGATCAATACTATACAGTTTAAGAAACTTTACATATGTACATAAATTACACATCAGGAATGGTTTTAAAGCTCAAAATGAGTTGTGGGAAAAGTCTCTTTTCCCTCTATTAAAATCTTTACCTCTTTCACATTGTGATCATTTGCAACTGTCACGGCGTGATCCAGGGCTCGGGTACTCGCCAGGAGCTTTATGACCTGCTGGATGTGCTCCCTAAAAGGAGGGAGGAGAAGTCAGTAAAGGGGTAGAACAATCAATGACATGGATTAATATCCCAACAGAAGGCTACATCATGAAAGCCATATCATAAATATTCCTGCCTCAGATTTATTAGAGTTGCTTAATTAGGGCAACAGCAGCAGATTTGTTTAATGCTGGGAAAAGGCAGGACAGAAGACAGAAATTAAATTAGAACTTCCTATGAAAATAAGGCTAACTGCATGTTTCTCTCCCAATACAAACTTTTACCAAGTTTGTACTTACACCTGGTAAAAAAGGTTCTTTCAAATCTAGACACAGACTACCAAAAGAGAGAGTTCAAAAATTTCAATGAACTTTAAACACAAATTGCTACACTGATACACAAGAGTATAACAAGACTGGAAGATTCTTTATTCCTGTGCTGTTGCTGTTGCCAAACCATTACAGGCCAGCAGTGATGTGTCTAATCTGAACTTCTAATTAAGCTGATTATGGGACTCAAGCAAAGTGACTCTTGGATCTAAGGCCAAAAAGTTCATCCAGCTGCTTGTGTAAATGAAATCAGAAGGTTTGTACTGTATAGGAAAGACAGTTTGCAATTCAGAAGCCATTATGCAGGAATCAGCAGGGCTCACAGGGTGAAATAGTCCACATGCAGTAGCTGCAAAATTTGGCAGAATAAAAGGTGGTTTTGTTTGGAAGGGACACCTTCCATAGCCCAGGTTGCTTCGAGCCCCATCCAACCTGACCTTGGACACTTAAAAGGATGGGGCAGCCACAGCTTCCCTGGGCAACCTGTGCCAGTGCCTCACCACCCTCACAGGGAAGAATGTCTCCCTAAAATCCAACCTAAATATCTCCTCTTGCAGTTTAGAACCATTGCCCCTTGAGTGGACATGATCTGCCCATATAAAAAGTCCCTCTCCTTCCATTTTACAAACCCCCTTAAGAGTCTGTGACACTGAGCAGTGGTACAACAGGTATCATCAGTGTTTCAGTATTTCCAGGAGGTGCTGTGTCCAGACACTTTAAAAATATCCCCATGCACCACACGGTAACATTTTGGAAGTCTCCTTTTAAAGAAGTTTCCAAAGACACTCCACAGGATGGAGACAGTTACTCATGTTTGCATGTAAATAAAACAAATGACAAGAACTGCAATTGCTTTAACTCAAGGTAATTACCTTGCATTTCTCTTCTCTACATCAGAGCAACCAATGCTGTGTCTGTAAATTGTATCAGCCAGGTGAGCAAGGTATCTACAGGAGTTTTCTAGCTGGGAAATAGTCTTGTCTCCTCTTAGATTACTGAACCACTGTTAGGAAAGCAAGCTATTACCCAGGCAGAACAGGAAAAGAAAGTTAAATACAATGTAAGAAAATTCTTACAAACTATGTAACATGATTGGGGAAATCTGCCAGCTGAGATTGAGGTGACAAGACCCAACTGAGTGAAAAAATGAGAGAACTACCAAAAAAGTATCCAAAATCCAAGCAGTGTGACACTGAAACCCACAAAATACCTACACGAAATACAGGTATAAGCCAGAGAAGTTTCTTTCTTTAGTTTGTGTGTTAAAAAATACAAAATCTCTTTTTCACTGACACTACAACTTTTGAAATACCAAACCCGAGATTACACAGGCAACTTCAAGTTTTAACCACATTTTACTTTAATTGCAATCTGTGATTTTAAACATTGTTTGATTTTACTTACACTTTGAGCCTTCTTCATGCTGTCCTCTCCATACTCTGAGTTTTGAAAAGCCATAAGAATGTGCCTGTTCAGCAGCCCATCTATGCACAGCTCCTGGAGAGTTTGATTTGAAAGGATCCCATACCACTGGAGAAAGTTTCCTAATAACTGAAAATAGGCATTTCAAGACTTACTGAAACCAGAAAGTTGATCAAACACATGAACATTTAAAAATATTTAATATTTTAAAATATCTTGTAAACCTATTCAGAATACAGTCTCCCTCACAGTGCATTACCAAAGACTAAGGATCCTCATTTAGAGATTACAGCAGCTTCCATCTACCCTTTTCCACAAATTTGAGAAGTATTTTATTGCTACACTGTCTCAGACCATTTACCAGATGTATTTACTCACCTTACCAGAGGACCAAAACTGACGTTGGAAAAACAAATATGGACCCGAGTTCTTGTTTTCTAAGATGCTGCAAAGTAAAGAGATTTCTTAATGAGCAACCAAGACCACATCTCTGTCTGCAATTTGCTGGTTTCCAGCACACAATTCATTTCCATAAATACTCCCTTCCATCCTTCTTGTCTTTGCTAAATTCTACCAGGAGGATAACAAAAAGATGTCCTGTATCCAGGCACTGAACCACACTGGGAAAAACCCTGTTAACTGTGGACAGAAGGCAGCAACTTGCTAAGGAAAATCTAACACCATAGTTGAAAGTAAACTTACTTTTTTGGGTATAAGGGCATGAATACATCAGCATCTAGTGTTCTCCTCATTCTTAGCAATAATGCCTTCAAAAGCATCTGAAACAGATCATTTTATTTTTAGATGTCCAAGGCACTGCTTAGTAGTTAAAAATCGGAAATTGATTTTTAAAACAATAAAGAACATTTGTGAGCCCAACAGTAAGGGCACACATATTTAAGCACACATACAGTCTTAAAGGAAGAAGCCTGTAATAATGAAAACATCGAACTTTGACAGGTTCCATTAAAGCCTGAACTCTTAACATCAGTTGCTGCACTCACAGAAGGCAAAGTAAAACTACCCAATTTCCAGGCACTGCATTTGAAAAGATTGCAGAGATCTTAAGAAAGAAAACACAGTATTTGTAGCAGACCCTTAAAGCAAAACTGGAGACCAACAAGTCTTACATTTGGTGTATCTTTTTATCTCCAGTATCTATTTTGGGGAGGTTTCACTGAGTTCCTTCTCTTAATCTATCACCATACTTGACTGTTCACAACCAAGCTGCCGAGCATCAAATAAACTGAAAACTTCTCTTTCTTCCTCTGTTTTCCAGCATTAAGTATAGTAAAAATATATTCAAATTCCTTAACTTATGCAAAAACCCAACTCACTTGTGTGTTTTTGTTTTCTGCATTCACCACTGAGGGGTATCCATCTACTGGTTTCTGTACAATTGCCACCACTCTACATGTCTGTGTGGTAGAAAAAGGATCCCAGATATTTTCTGAAATCACTGTAAGAGAGTAAAGAATTACCCCACCTTGAACATACTCAAATACAGGTATTGATGCATTCATTTATTTACAAAACAGTAAAATCTGAAAGCACAAACAAGCACGAGATTCCACAACCCCTTCCCCACCATTTTCCAAACCTATACCTGTTAATTTAGGAAGAACAACTCGCTCTGCAATGGTAGGCAACAGTGAAATATCAGCATCATCTTTCACTTGCTCCTGCTCTTCACAGCCGTAAAACAGCAAAGGATTCAAACCACAACATTGTTTCAAAATCTCGACACTTGCCCTAATAAAAGAATTTGAGTTAGATACCTAAAAAGAGATTTGAGTCAACACATACAAGAAGCAACATGTATGCAAGGATCATACACTCACAAAACAAAGAAACTCTAAAACACTCAACCAGATGAACCAATTCACTCTCTTAGCCCACAGTCACCGATAGAATGAAAACCTAAAATAGCAGAAACCTGATTGTTTTCACAGTTGTTGCCCCACAGATTTTAACTTGTACTTACACCAAAAAGAAAACCCCAGAGATCAGGGTACAAGTGGGAATTACAGTTCAATTGTGCAGAACTACAAAATTATACTTTCTGGATTCAAAACATCTCTTTATGAGCACCTTGTATTTTTTCTAACTTAACAAAGTGCTTACCAGGACCAGCAACAGTCAGGAGGGAACACAGTTAGACTTGAGAATTCTGTACCATGTCTCTAACTAACCTGAGTTTTGTTTTGTCAGCCTGGAAACTCACTGAGAAATGACAAGGCAGAAGGGACAATGTGCAGAAACGGTTTTTAATTTAATGAGGATATATTTCAGATTTTCCCTGGTTTGATTAATGAAGTAAATCATAATAAATTAACAAATTAATTAAATACTCTGGATTCCCTCTGAAGAGGACTCACGCTTCCCTCCCTCTGCAATCAGAGCAGAGGTGACAGAAAACTCCCTTTTAAAAAATTTCTCTTAGTAGTTAAGAAAACACTTCTGAAAAAAAAAAAAGAAGAGAGCAGGAGTCAAAAGGTACCTGAACTGTTTGTCCTGGTGTCAGCTCATGTAAGCACAACATGCAGGCTGCAGAACGAACATGGGCCAGGATACTGGGCTGCAGCAATGTCTGCTTTTCCCTTGCTCCCCACCTGGTAACTGGGTAATGCAGACTAGGAGGGAGACTGGGATATTGCCAGCCGGAGTTCCACAGGGCATGAAGGTGCAGGGGTGTCAGAGACTGAAACGGTTAATGATTTATGCATTCTAAGAAACTTTGCGGGCTTTTGACTTTTGCATTATACCCCTGATGGGCAGTTGGGGCCATCCCTGCAGTGCTCGAGCCCTTTTAAGGTGCAGATAAAGGAATTACAGGAGCAATTAGGAAAAGAACTCCCACAGTCGACTGATGAACGTGAAGCAGTTCGGGGGAAAAGGAAATAAATCTGTTGCTTCAACATTACAAAATGAGGAAATAAAAAATTAAAAGCTTGCAATGAAAAATTGTGAATTACATCAATTTGGAATACCCCAGACCGGTAGATGTTAACAAACCCCTGTATCCCTCTGAAGAACTAACAGAATTTAAGGAAGGCCATTCAGAGAACATAGTCAAAATACAGCAGTAAGGACCGTGAATCAGAAACTGAATAGCATCAATCACCCCCTGAGGGCAGCTGCCCCCAGCAGTCCAACACTGTGGTCCCCTCAGCCCCACCACAAACCTGTTTAACAGGTCCATAGTGGGCCAGATGTGTTCCTTTACAGAAACCTGCCAGACGAAGAAATGAAACCACATAAAACTACATGAAACCGATGAAACCTTCTACAGCTGCTATGATTGGTTCTCATTGTCCTTTGAGAACATGAAGTAACAACAAGACTGAAAAGTTATGCTGGTTATTTTTCTTTAGGGTTGTTTGCATGTGCTTCGTCTTGAAAATGTTCTGATCCTAACAAATTTCAATATGTAAAAACCTACCACAAACATTGTGTTTGTGTTCCCCTACTCCCAAAATCGCTTGTTTCATATGAACAACTTGCTAGTAAAATTGTGTAAGATACATGCAAGTTTATTTTGTCCTTTTGGAATATCTCTCTCAATTGAGAAACTCAACCAAATGTAACCTGGGAGTTAGTACAAGTATTTAGGCATATTTGGAATCAAACAAATATGCATTACATGCATTTGTCTTTGCCTTAAAAAACAATGCCTACCACATTTGGTTAAATTTAACAAATAGAACTAAATGTAGGCCTAAAGGAGAATATAAGAAAGCCTTTCACCAGCTCCCAAGTAACTCAATGCTTTCTGATAACTTCAAGCATTTGTCTCCCAAGTAACTCTATGTTTTAATGTATAATTTTGCAAGTATTTGTGTGTTTGTAACCTTATTAATGTCACGTGTGCATAATTTCCAGCATTTCTGTATGTTTGTAACTTTTTAATGTTCATTTGTGTTATTAATGTTAAGAAATTTAATTGTAACTACTGAAATCCTTTAATGCCCCCCCAGTACCACTCACGGAGCAGAGAAATAAAATTGTTTTCCTTAAGGGGGGGAATCCCGTGCACGGGGGGCTTCCCTTCCTTTCCTTTCCTCTTCTGTCTCCCTGTCCACTATATAAAAATCACCGCCCTCAATGAAGCTTCACGGAGAACGACAAAGCAAAATTGTTATTGAATGCAGACATGGCTGGGTGCTGTCAGACTGACGGTTAATGATTTATGCATTCTAAGAAACTTGGCAGGCTTTTGACTTTTGCATTATACCCCTGATGGGCAGTTGGGGCCATCCCTTCCTCCAGGGCTGAAGAGGCAAGAGGAGCCCTTGCCCTGCCCTCCGGCGAATATGGGGGTTCGCAGAAAACAACCCCCTGCCTCGGAGGGAGGTGCAGAGGGCATGCTGAGGGTAGAAAATGGACTGGTGATTTGGGGAATTTGGGTTCTGTTCTTCGACCCCGCCGACCGCAGGACCGTTGAGATGCAACGCTGGATCCCCGGGCGGTGACTGTGTAACCTTTCCATTCTCACCTTCTCTCACCTCTTCTTTTCCCTGCTGTTCTGGACCCTTCTCCTGTCTTTCTTCCCCCTGTGCATCTTTTCCCCCCCACTAAGGTTATTTTCTATGTCACACTGTACGGAATTGTTAAAATAAACACCGATCATATGGTGTCGTTTCACTTTAATCCACCCCAAAGGCAATGATTAAAAACAAACTCGGTTACCCCCGTCCCCTTCCCAGGAGCAGGTCGTGACAACATTATTATAAATAATAACAGCAACACTAAATATGAAGCAGTCAGGGGCACAGGTTCTACCAAACAGCTGAAGGCAATTCAGCTCTACGCTCCAAAGACAACAACAATTCACCATCCTACTGCATCCCATTGAAATAAAAACTGACAATGATTACTTGATTTTTCCCTCCTCCTCCCACCTCCATTTTAGAAAACCTTGTGGTGTCCCGTGGGCTGCTGGTTCTGAATCTGATGGTACCTTTGTCGTGCTGAAAGCACTGAATTCCAAACATTATCTGGCCAAATAATGTCACAATAAATGAAATGCTCCAGCTGGACTGACCCATCAGCTCCTGCTTTTGCAGCTCACTGTGCAGACAAATACAGCAACAGCCTCCTCCTGAAACAGCAAAACTCTGTGAATGCCCCTAAAAAGCAGGAGATGACAGAAGTCACATCTTACAAGTTCAACGGACTGGAATGCCAGGTGAGGTACAGGGAGGGTGAGAAAGTCGTCCAGGTGTAGAATCCTTAAAGACCAACTACCAGCAAAGCAAGGGTATGTTGTAGGAAAGCAACTGCAGCTGCTGCTAATTTAACAACCAGGCTCGTTAATTTGCTGTCAAATGGCTGGGATTGATTTATTTACTAGTGGAGCTAGGTAGGCCAAAAACCCTCCTTCAAACCGAACTGAAATTGTTACACAACTTCTTAATAATATGTTTTCCTGGTTATACAAAATCTGTCAGACTCAGGAGTGTGGCTTCCTCAGTGAACAATCAATGGCAACTAATTAGTCACACTAATCAATCACTTGGATGAACTAACTGGTTCGCACTTCCCAGGTTTGTTCACAACACAGTTAGTCTTCACTTTACAGGACTGCAGACTGGTCTCTCCCAATTCCAGGGACACTGGACAATTAATATCTACCCCATTAACACCCAGAATGCTTTTCTGTTCCCCTCCCACACCCACCGAGCTGGGCAAACAGCAGCTTAAAGTGCTTGGTCATTCCGACAGGTTCTATATTTAGAAGCTACTGTGCTACTGTATTCAAGTCAGAAGACAACAAAGAAACAGCCCATGTACTGCCAGCTGAATTCCACAGCTCCTGTGTGTGCCTAATATATATATATATAAATACAGAAATGGGTAATACATTCAGGAGCTCCTACAATATTTACCACAAAGTAAGTAATCCAACCATTGTGAAAATCTTGAGAAAAAACTAATTATGTTTTTGAGTTGGACATACACATGAAAGAAGGATATTTTCAAGTCTGGGTGTCTTTGAACAGCCACTTTACTTTTACAACTCTTCTCCCTCAGAGCAGAGCAATACCAAGTGACGCCTGGCAGAAGGAAGTCTATAATAATACAGAAGACAAAAGTCTGTCACTGTGTACACAAAACATTCCAGAAACTAACAAGATCATAGTTCAGCCCTTATTTTTGCTAACCTGACATCCAACAAAAGTAAAAAGCAGCATCTGAGTAAACTTGAAATGCCAGAGTATCTACCAAAGTCCTCTAGACAGAAAATCTGCAAGTTTTTAGGCAATCTAAAGTCACTGACCTCGTACACTGTGAAGTTTCTGACAACCAGCTCAGCATGATGAGAAGTTCTTTTCAACCCTCGAATGACCAAACCTTTAGAAGAGTAGTATGTTCTCAGGGTTTGAAAACAGAGGAAAATGTGCTCTTTGGCAGGTACTACCAGACTCTTTTTTTTTTAAGAGATGAATGTTTTTGCATCCTTACCTTTTCTCTGAAACACTCAAGCAAGTCTTGGACATTCCGTCGCATTTCCTGCAAAAACTTACACTGTTCACCAGTACCCCCAAAGACTCTTCTAGTCTTTCATTGCCTTGGCAGAGTCCTCTCGGCTTTGCTGACGTTTCTCACATTGCTGCCGATGAGCCTTGTGCATTTCTGTCATGGAGTCCAACCTGCAGGGCAATGGATGAACAGTAAATTTACACCCAAAAGCCTGTCTATTGCAGACCATTGAGATATTAAAGACAGTGCAAGTAGAGCCCATGTATGGGAGATACAGCAAAGACACTTTCTCCAACCTTCGTTTGTCACTTCCCCCCCCTCCATCGACAGCAGGGCCGATGGTTGAAATTCATTTGCCAGACTGTGCTGAGCGCATCGCACCGGCCCCTCCCACAGATTGTCACACGAGTTGATGGCACACAGAACAGAGCGGGCCCTGAAGAAAAGCTGCTGGAAAGGCTGCAGGGAGAGGGAAACTACAGCTCACACAAAGCACTTCTTCCTCTGCTAACGTGATTCACTGTCAGAGGCTGTAACACTGCAAGGGGCACAGACCAATTTCGAAGACATGTAAAGTGCAAGCTGTTGATTACAAATGATTTCTCGTTGCAATTGTGTTGTTCATTCCCGACCTTTTGTGTACCTGACAAGCAGATTACAATGGGTAAATAAAAAAACCCCACACCAACAAAACCCTGTATACACTAAAAATTAAATTCTTCATCTACTGAAGGGGAAAACTCTGATTTGTAGTTTAAAAGAATGCAGCTTAATGTGCTGAACTCCTCATTGGCCTTTCACTCCTTCACTATAAGACTGTGCAGTGTCCAGAAGATGCAACTCAGATCTCCAAGCCCTCCAAGTTCCTACAGGGTCCTACAGGAGCCCCCAAGGACCCCCAACACCCAGGAGAGATCCAAAGGGACACACGGGAATCCCCAGGGAACAACAGGGACCCCAAGAAACACCCAGGGAACTCCAGGGTCTCCCGGCTCTCAAAGGACCCCCAGGGACTCTCAGGCATCTACAGCGGCACCCAAGAGACCCCCAGGAACACCAACCCCAGGGACCCAAAGGGACACACAAGGGCCCCCAGGGAACAACAGGGACCCCAAGAAACACCCAGGGAACTCCAGGGTCTCCCAGCATTCAGGGGACCCCCAGGCATCTACAGGGGCACCCAAGAAACCCTCAGGGAACACCATTACCCCCAGGGACCCAAAGGAACACACAGGGGCCCCCAGGGAACATCAACACCCCCAGGGTCCCAAAGGGACACACAGGGGCCCCCAGGGAACAACAGGGACCCCAAGAACCCACAGAGACCCAGAGGGAACCCAGCACCCAGAGCAGTCCCATAGACCTCCAAGAATTAAAGGGACCCCAAAGATCTGTGGAGACCCTCAGCACCTCCAGGGACACCCAAGAGACCCCCAGGGACTCCCACCATCCCCAGGGGCCCTCATGGGACACCTGTGGACCCACAAGGATGCCCAGAGTCCTCCAGGGACCCCTCAGGGACTCCTCACAAACTCGGGGACCCTCAGGCATCTCCTGAGAACCCAAGGATCCTTCAGGGTTCTACAGGGATTCCTGGCAATCAGGGGACCCCCAGCAAACTACAAACACCTTCATGGACCTCCAGGGACCCCCAAGGGACACCCAGGGCCCCCCAGGGATCTGCAGAAGCCCCTCCCCATGACCCCCTGGATCCCAAAGAGATACTCAAGGACCTCCAAGGACCCCAATGCCCCCAACATCCAGGAATACCCAAGACCACCAGAGACCCCCGTGGGACACTCCTGAACCCACAAGGATCTCCAGGGACCCTCAACACTAACAGGGACCGCCAGAGACACCCCAGATATTTACAGGACTCGTGGCACTCAGGGGAGCTCCAGGGAACTACAGGGACCTCCAGAACCACCAGACACACCCAGGCGTAAAGGAATCCCCAGAGACCTACAGGGACCCCAAAGGGAGCCCCAGAATAAAGGCGATCACCAGAGACACCCCCAGAGATGTTTGGGGACCCCCAGCACACCCAGGAACACCCAGGGGACCCCAGGGATCCCAAAAATGCCCAGGGACCCTCAGGGACACCCAGGGATCTACAGGGACTTCCCAGCTTCTCCAGGAACCCCCAAGAGACCTCCAGGGAACACCAACACCCCCAGGGACCCTCATGGCACACCCACGGACACACAAGGAACCCCAGGGACCCCTCAGGGACTCCTCACAAAGTCGGGGACCCTCAGGCATCTCCTGAGAACCCAGGGATCCTTCAGGGTTCTACAGGGATTCCGGGCAATCAGGGGACCCCCAGGGAAATACAAATACCTCCAGGGACCCTGAAGGCACACACAGAAGCCCCAGAGACCCCCGGAACTAAAAAGATCTTCAAATACCTACACGGACCCCAAAGGGAGCCCCAGAAGAAAAGGGATCGCCAGGGACACCCCCAGAGGTCTTTGGGGACCCCCAACACTTCCAGGGACACCCAAGAGACTCCCCATGGGACTCCCACCATCCCCAGGGACCCTCACGGGACACCCCTGGACCCACAAGGACGCCCAGAGTCCTCCAGGGACCCCCAGGAATCAGCAGAGAACCCCCAGAGACTATCAGGGTTCTAGGGGGTCCTGCAGGATCCCCCGAGGACCCCAAACACCCCCCAGGGACCTACAGGGCTATTTTGAAACACGGCAATAAAAGCTACTGTGTTGCCGGTAGATAAGGAGTCTCCTGAGTAAATATAAGACGGGAAACGCTTAAGGGAACATTTGCTGCAATGCTGTAAATAAAGAACTCCACTGAATCACCGAAATCCCCAGAAATTTGAGAGTATTTGATGCAGGAAGAATCACAGGGTACTGCGCAAAGTTCCCTGTTGCAGTGACTCGCTTCGGTCAGCAGGTGTCACCCGCGAGCCGCGGCGCACGCGCAGTACCCGGTGCTCACCACCAGGGGGCAGCAGCGGCGAGTCCGGCCCGCGCGGGGAGCGGAACCCGCGGGGACCCTTTCGCTAGTTTGGTTTTCTGGTTTTGGTTTTTATTTTCTATGAATTCTATTTTATTTTTCTCGTTTGATTCGTTTTATTGTATTTTTTATTTAATGATTTTTAATTTGGGGGTTTCATTTAGAATTGTGTTTTATCTTTTTTTTATTCTATTTTTTTGTTCCGATTTTTTTCTGTTTTACTTTTAAGGGTTTTTTTAATTTACTTTTTATTTAACGGGTTTTTTGTCAGTTTTCTATTTTATTCTCACCATTTTTTTAATTGCACCCCTGCAAATTTCCAGCCTCTCCACCCCTCTGCAGTCAGAGGCCGATGGGCAGCAGCCCCTGCACAGGCTCTGGGGGGTGTTTAATGGGGGGGACGGGCGGGGAGACGTGGGAGCCCCCGGGGCAGGAGAATTCCCGAAGGACACCCTGGGACATGAGAATTCCCGAAGGATTCTCCGGGATCAGGAGAATTCCTGCAGGAACTGGGCATGGAAGCGGGTGAGGAGCAGCAGGTCCCGCTCCAGCGTCGCCGGCGGCAGCAGCAGCGACAACCTGGGGGACACCGGCTGGCCACGTGGGGCCGTCTGAGCCCCCCAAGCCTGCCCCCTAAATCTGTGCCCACCGCCCCCCGCAGGGAAAAGCCCCCAGATCCCGAACTGGAGGAACACGGGAGCCCAGGACCCGAAACCCCCCACCACCAAGCACTCAAACGGGACCCCAAATCACTCTCCAGGGAACCCAAAATCACACCCAAACGGGACCCTAAATCACATCCCAATGGGACCCCAAATCACTCTCCAATGACCCAGAAACCACAGCCCCCAACACCCCCCACCTCAATGGGACCCCAAAATTTTGAGTGCCCCCCATACCCCACATTTTGGGTGCCCCCCCAACCCCCTAAACCCCACACTTCAGTGCCCCCGCGTATGCCAGGTGGGTGCCCCCACATCCGGACCCCACACTGGGTGCCCTCCGTGCCCCAGGGGTTGCTCCCTCCATGCCCGAAGGCTTCCGGGGAGCAGCACCACCCCCGTGTCCTCCTCCAGCCTTCCACAGAAGAAGCGATCGGGCTCCAGGCCCAGCTCCTACTGCAGGGGCACCGGGGGGCACTGCTGGGATTGGGAGCACGGCGGGAACGGGGGGCATTGCTGGGGTCGGGCAGCACGGAGTGGGGAAAAAGGGGCACTGCTGGAATCGGGGGCACGGTGGAGAACGGGGGGCACGAGGGGGGGGCAAAGAGGGTGCTTCTCTTTCCAGAGGGTCCCCACACACATTTGGGAGTCCCTGGACAGCCCCGTATCACCAGGGAACCCCCATCCACATTGTCCAGTGTCCAGGAGAGCCCCCTGTCCCCAGAGTGTCCCACACCAATAGGGGTCCCCACTTCCCCACAGTGTCCCACAGTCTCTTAGAGTTGGCTAAGTAGAAGGAAAGACTGAGGGCTCATAAGCCCTGCAGAAGGTCAGGTGACAGATGTGGCTAAGAACCATGTCTCTGCATGACACTATTTCCCTTGACCAGGAAAGCCCATTTCATTTTAGACATTTTATTTTTCTATCTTTTCTGTTGGTGTAAGAATAATGTTCCTTTTTTAGAAGGCTTTCAGTTTTATTTTTATTGGCTTAGAGTCTACGTTAGGTTTACAAAAACAATAAGCTGCTCAGTTTTTACAATAGTTTTAAACATAGAATTGACTATTCATAAATCTAAATAATGCCATAAAATACAACCTGATTGTAAAATAAAGAATGGAAGGGATTTTTTAGTTTAAACATATGGACTTTGTTTCATGTGTGCTTACATCCCTTACTCCTTAAAAAGGCTCAGCTGAGCCATTATAAATGATTCAGGTCCACAATTCCACCTCTTTGCATTAGATCCCCTCAGAGTGACACCCTAGGAGAAGCTCCCTGCTTGGCAGTTACTGGGGCCCAGTACATTCCTGAGGAAGGACCCAGTTTTGATTAAATGATTCTTTACAGAAGGCATTATTAATACTTTTAAAAGTTTGCTGATAGTTATTGCATGCCAGTAGGTTAAGATGCCTCCATCCTGATGCAACTACGTTATTGGGGGTGAGAAGACTCACTGCTCTCTGGTGGCCCCTCACAGTGTGACTCCAAGGGTAGCAGTTATGCCACCAATACAAAATTTTTTTGTGTTTACTCTTAAGGTTTTAAATATTATGTCTGGTACCGGTGACATATCTATATGCCCCTCCATTCTACTGAAGATAACTGGAAAGATAGTTCATTGCTAATGAAGTTTAAAGTTAGGGTTTCATGCTTCTTCCATGGGCCTGAGGGTGTGTGGGGGGATCTGTTGCCTTCTGCTATACCTAAAACATTGTTTTTTCTAGCAAAAATGTGAAATAACGGACTTATTTCCTCAACAGAGTTTGGCATATGACATCTTATTTGTAGTGACTTGCCACATCTCAAATGCAAGATTTAATACATTACAATGTTTCTAAATTATTTTAGAATACCTCATATTATGGATATTAGTAGTCAGTCTAGACTTCAAGTTGCAAATTGCTTTTCTTCATCGTAAAGTTCCATTTAATTGTTTTGTGCTCCTGCACTGAAACACTAGTATGCTTTTTAAAATAGTTAAATTTGCTTGATGAAATGCACCCCAATTATTTCAGTAGCTGGATAAACCAGCTTCACAGACAAGATGAGAAGAGTCTTTCAAGTCTGCAGCAGGTGTCATTAAACCCTGCTACCTCCAAAAGAAAACAGATTGGGAGCTACAGATTGGTTGCATTTGTATTGTGAGAGACTATTACCCCAACAGTGTAAAGATTAGATTAATAAGGTTTTATCTGTCTTCTTTTTTCATTATTTCATTCCTGTAAAGCTCTCCTATGATTCTGTAACAACTCATCCTTGGCAAAAGGCTATTGTGATGATCCTGCACTTGGCAGAAAGAAGGTGTTGCACTCTCAGCTTGACACAATGGGATGCGTGCAACAAAAGTCATATCCAAGAGCAGCAGTGGCTTTTGTCTCAACCTTTAAAAACACCTACAACTCCCCTGGGTACATGTAAGACAATGGGGTTGTTCACTGTTTGCAGAGATGCTTGAATGGTGCCTCCTCCTGACTATGTCCTCAATCTAAATCCAACAGTGGGCTTTCATATTCACCCTGATTCTGAATGTCTTGGATTTTCTATCGTGTGGTGGCACAGTCACAGGAGGATGTATGAAATTTTATCTGAGCCTTCTTTTTGTGAAAACAGGTGTTGAAGTACTCTATTTTGAGCACACTGATTTCAAGTCCTCCATCTCATGGTGGGTGCCCTATCCCCTTCATCATTTTTGGAAGAAGTGTCTGCCCTTGTGGCCATGGTGCAAGTGAAGGGACATAACCTGCTGCTACAAGTCTTTGGCATAGAAATGGTTTGGGATGTGTGAACATACAGCACATGTGAGCACATGACTTGGGGCTACAGGAGATTTTGCATATAAAGGAATCAATTAAAAGTGTGAAGCAGGCTGAGCAATCCTTTGACTTTCCTTGCCATGTCCTTTTTTGCTGTGGATTTCTTTCCAAGGCATGAGAGGCATGACTGTTTTTCTGCTCTGGCATTCATTTGCTCCAGACATGATGATAACATAGCTACTGCTGAATCCCTCATCTTCCTCTACTTTAGGTCTTAGAACTGACTATACTAGCACACTTTCCTAGTGTATGCTTTGCTTCATATCCAGAAAATGTGTTTATCTCTTTCACAGAAATTTGTAGTATTCTTTTGGAGATATCTCTGTCTATTCCCAATCATGCCTTGAAAGACTAAAGCCAATATCACTCAGCTGGAAACTCATTAAACTTGGACATTTTTTCATTATCTGGAAAGCACCTGCTATTTTATGCACATCTGATAGAGATGATTTTGCTAACCACTAATTTACTGCTGCCACAAAACATTTAAACTCACTCCCTTTGACACAGATGTGCAGCACCAGCCATTGGTTACAGATAAATACCAGGCAATACCTACAGTAACTGTAAATTGCCCTGGATTTATTCTTTTACCTTTCACTGCAAAGTCTCCTCCTTGCCTGCAATGCCCACCCACATATTCATATATGGGTTTGGGGAGCTCAGCTGCAGGAACTGGGCCAATGACTGGGGGTTTTTATATGCACATACACACATGGAGAGTAATGAATGTTTTTGTGAAGAAATGCTGAAGTGTTAAAAATGTGCTTTACATTACGTTGTTTTCTGTTTCCTATGAGTATCATCCCCATTAGAATGGGCTCTTCTATAAGGAGGTACATTTGGAATTCGTAGTTACTGAATTCATTTAGCCAGACATTCTGTCATATGCTAACAGAAAAAGATGCTGCAAATCTGAAATGATCTAAAAAGGTTGTGGTATTGCACTCAAATGGCTGAAGATGAAGATGTTAAGAATCCCCAACCCATCACCCAAAAGTGGATCTCATTAGTACCACTGAAACACTTTGGCAGCAAACTCCTTTTTTCAGGTTATTTCCCAGCATTCTGGCAACTGTGTACTCTGCTCATCAAAAGGCATGTACTTCATTGGCAAGCTTGTTAAATCATTCACATGTGTAACTTTGAGTGTTTGAAAGGTTATGTTGTAGACATGACATTAGCCTAGCTGATAACATAATCCATAGTGCACAGTATTTCCCATTGTAAATTTTTTCTTTAAGTTTTATGTGCTTTTTCGATAATCTCAAACAACTCAAACTGAAATTTTCCATTTTGGATTTCTGTCTCAAGTGGACCTGGGGGTGGGGAAACAACTAAAACTTCTTTGATGAAGACTAAACAATGTCAAAAACAAAGGAGGTTATACCTCCTTCTTTCTTAAAGTTTAGCAGCTTCATACTTTGAAGAAATTCCTTGATATTTAATAGGAAGCTACCTTCATGCTAAGTATTCTGCTGCTTATCTAGGAAGGGTAAAAATATCCCAACATGGTTGGGAAAAAATACCTTTAAGATGACTATGAACAGTGAAACTGAATCAAGGGCAGAGACTTGCAAAATTGAAGTGATAATGTTTCATATGTCCACAACGTAGGGTACTAGACTTTGAATTACTACACATATGAAGTACAGTGGCAATATGAGCACTGAGAATTAACTGGTGCTTACAGTGTTAATATGGTTTCACTTTGCCTTTTCCTCTAGAAGGTGAGGATAATTCCATTGCAGGATATGGATGCAAACTAATTTTCATGAGCCACTTGTCTTCTAGTAATAGTATTAGTTTTAATTCTACTTCTATTGTTCTCATAGTAGTAGTCTATCCTGTTATAGAAAAAAACAACATACTCTGTAGTAAATATGCCCAAAGCAGTATGTTGAACATTCAGAGAAGGTGATTATGTTGAATAACTGCTCTGTAAAGGAATATTGTTCACTGAGGGCTGGGCTGGTGAGCATCCTGTGGAAAACAGTCAGTGGATGTAATGCAGTGCAGTACCATAAATATACACACATATACGTGTAAAAAGACATAGGACAAAGCAAGTTAAGATTAACTTTTCAACTACTCTGCCAAATTAAAATATTTTTGCATTTACCTATTCATATTTACTGCAGAATTGTAGGCATATATCATTTCAAAGGGAAAAAAATCAAAGGAGAATTTTTTTAAAGTGATGCTAATGTTGTTTAAATTTTTCTCTAAAATTACTAACAGTCCTAAACTTGGAAAAAATTCAACTGCATGTTTATTTTCTTGTGGAACTAAAACAAGATCAAATTGTATAACTGCTGATAGGGTCTGAATTTCCATTAATTGCCAACTGAACCTAGGACAGATGCTTCTGATAATGCTGAACTGAGTGCCATATTAACTAAAACACACACTTGTGCCCTTAGCAGACAAGCAGCATTCAAAACACTCCCACTGCTTTACCTTGTTCATGCACCAATGCTGACTGTCAACATTCATTAGCAGTGTGTATTACAAGCAGGACTCTGCTTTGGCTGTAAGAGTTCTGAGCTGCTATTCCTGTAATTTCTCTTCTCCTCGAGAATTATTCTAAGCCTAATTTTAATGTTGCCTTTTATTTTTTTTGTTAAAATCCAAGCAAACAAAAAAAAAGACCCAGAAACCCCAAACCTCATTTTAGTGTAGCATCCAAACTGGTAGCAGTAACCAAAAGCGCATCTGATTCTAGAGCTGGAGTTTTGACAATAATTGTACTGGAAGGAAGCTTCTGTTACTCTGGCTTATGCATTACTGATATCTGTTTTTCTCTTGTGGCTAGAATATAAAGTCCATGATATAATAAGGTTTGGGAACACCTGAGTCCTTTCAATTTTTGAAAAAGAAATATTTTTAGATCAAAAAGTCTTTTTATTTGCATTGTTAATAACTCATCTAGAAATTTTAGTTTTATCTTGTAGTTTCAAGTTAAATTAATAAAAATTTGTTAGTGTTGCTTTGGGGGAGTTATTTTTACTAAGTAAAAGAAATTGCAAAATGTTATAATCTTAGATGCAACTGTACATGGGTTTTTTTATGAATATTTATTTTCTTTAGTATTTGTGTGTCTTGTAACATTGCTTAACATTCAGTGTTTGAGTAAAACAGGGTAACATCAGACACAGCTGGAACAGAACTGATAAAAGCTCTAATGTACTGAGTGTATTGTTTACCTACTGAAGTATGTATGCTAAATACAGCACAACTTTTAATTATGTTGTCTACAGACTTGAAAATTGGAATTCTCCCTAGGCAGCCCTGGTAAACACAGGACAAAGCATGGAATGTACCAGTGGGAGTCCAAATCTAGGATGGGGAAAGCTGTATGCCTTATTGTATGAAACTTTGCTGTAGTGAAAAAACTGACAATTTGAAGTCCTAGTTGTCAAGACTTTCAAAATGTTTAAAGGGTTCTCCACTGTCTAAATCAAACTTTTCAAACATAGACAGCATACTAAGGTTCATGTATCTTGTCTCCCACTTGGGTGTATTTGAAACACCTGCATGTCTGATAAGGTTTCAGATAATATATCAAGGTTTTACAACTTCTACAGAAAGAAATGTTGAGGAACATAAAAAAGCCTATTCTGCAACTTGGAAACAAAGCAGATAGTTTCTTTTATAGATAAATATTTCTTTCATAGATTTTGTCCATATCAAAATATTTTACAGGATAATTGAACTTCAGACAAGTCATTTGAGCCTGGCTTTGTTGGAGTAGCATAAGAAATAGAGAAACCACAAATCCAAAAAGAACATTTCCTTTTGTGGCTGCAGCTACTGGTTCCTTTACCTACTCACCGCTCTTGAATAACCCATGAAAGGAGGATAAAACTCCAAAGAAAATAAGAGACAGGATTTGCATTATCTAGGATCAAAGTATTTCTTTTTTTTTAATGCAGTTCCAATTGCATATGTATGTTTGTTTCTTTCTTCAAACTGCTCTTCTGTTTTTCTGTTTACCATTACCTCCCTAGTCTTCTTTCACTTTTTTTTGTTCTCTTCTTCACCTCATGTGGTCACAGCTCCTTGCTCAGCTCTTCATCACCTCTGTCTTTCTCTAATGCAGAATGTGCTCCGTATGGTCTCTTCAAAAAGAAATGAAAAGTAAATTTTAATGTACTGTAATCTATAGCATCTATTTCTTTGTTACCAAGTAAAGGAGTTACACATAGAAATCTGTGATTGATACAAACAACTGCTGTTATGCAACTGTGTGTATCTTGGCAAGAGCACCAGTTTTCCAACCAGCTTATCCTTTACAACTCTTGTTCAGAGGACTCTTGATACATGCAGTTAAGATACTGCTCTGGTGGTTTTCTTGGCCTAAGAAAATGTGGTTGTATGAAATGCAAATCATTAGTCCTTTTCAGGGCCTGCGAAGAGTAAGGAAGCATAAATTTTATTGCTTTCTTAGATTTGGAATTCTTGTCAGTAAGTGCTTGGTCAGCTTTGATGTGTATGATTAAATGGAAGAATTTTAAGTGTTCTTTCTTGTTCATTGTTTGAATGGCCAGTGCTTTTGTTTTGTAAAGTCATGGCAAAAACAACTTGTCTAGTCCCATCACAAGAAAAATGAGGGTTACCTTTGTCTGTTCTGCTGCTCCTGCTCAAAGTTAGGTTTCTGTTGGAATTTCCTGGTTCCTAAATTCACTTTTAGGCGGAGCTCTTGATATTGAATGGATTTGTCTTTAAAAATACCAGCATGTGCTGTCTAAAACTAATGAAGGTCTACCAGCAACAGCAGTAGTGCAGACACCTTGCAAGACAGGTGTTACAGGTCAGTGTGAAATATGGGGTATTTTGAGGGTAAGAACATGGAATTTTCCATTAGGTTACTTGCCTGGGCCTTGCTGGGGTTGGCTGGGAAAGGGAGATTTGGGGAGATGAATGTCCAAGATTCTGGCATGAGCCACATGGAATTGGTTAATGGGAATATGCAGAACCTTACTTTAGGCAGTGATGATCAGTTGAAAATCAAATTATCAGTGCAAAGCATGAGCATTTGTGTGTGGACACACACCTGGCAATAGGAAGTGTGTAGCACAAAACTGTTTTTTCAAAACTAGATTCAAAAGGTAGAAAGCCATTAGTGCAACACATTAAAAGAAGAGGCTTATCTGGATTTTTGTCTCTTGACTCATTGCTCCCTCAAGACCATTCTTAGGGCTTTATCCCAATCCCTCTTTTCAGCAGGACACATCATCAGGTCTTTGAATATAGCTGGTGTTTGATCTCCAGTGCCCTCATTGCAAGTCACTGACATCATGCCTATTGGTTTTTCTTCTATTAGACTGTTGTTCCTTCATCTGCCCCACATGGGAATGTTCCTTATCTATGATATTTTCTACTTTTTGGTTGCTGTCACTAATGTTTGTTTGGTCTAGCAGCCTGCAGCTAAGTTGCTATAGCTGTGTATTCATACACCCTGTAATCCCAAAAGGATGTTTTGTTCTCCACAGCAGCTGGCTGGAATTGGCACGTCTCCATTTCTTAGTTATCTGGAACCATTTTGTTCTCCTCCATTTTATTGCTGAGAATCTGAGATTCCCTTGCTGCGCTATAACCCTGTCATGCAATTCTGCAAAGGAGTAGTTTCTGGTTTGGGATGTCTGTACGTCTGTAATGCACTGAAAGCTCACCAAAAATTAGTCAAGTTATAAAACTGCACATCTCAGATATGAGTCTGCAGTAGACTTAGAGTTGTGCCTAATCCCCTGCTTACCTTTTGCTTCTAATTTTTTTGCCTCTAACTGTCCAGGAAGGAGGATATGTTAAGAATTTAAAGTTCAATAGATTGCTAATGCCTTTCTTAATGTTACTGAGTAGGGGCTTTTTTGGAAATGTTGCATTTTTAATATACTTTGACATATCTCTTTGAACTTCTAAAGAAGTATGGTTTAACAATGTAGTGGTTACTTCTTTATGGAAAATACTCTCCAATTTCATATGAGTTCTGCTGTTTAATATATGTGCTGGCTTTTTTTCTTTCTTTAACATGAGAGTGAAAAGGTCTATGTTCTCTGCTTAGCATTCATTTTGTAGTGCCTTGTGCAGCATTTGCAGTAGACTGATAGTCCATGTCACTTTTGGCTGATAAACTGAATCAAAATGATGTTATCAAAATAAAAAAAAAAGCACCCAAACTTATGGAATCATAAATATTCATTGTGATATTTGGAAAAGGGAAAATTTGTGAAAAAGAAAATAGAATTAAGTGCATTTGAGAGCTTTGGAAGAATCAAGTGTTTAATAGTATTGGTTTACAAATTCTCTTCCTTCTATTTTCCCATAGTAATTCCCACAGTAGTAAGTTTTTATGTGCAATTTCATCTCATGCAATGGTTGAACTTTCACATTTAAAAAGAAATTGATTTTTTTTTTATTTTTTATTTCTAACATTCATCTGTGCTATCTGAGAAGCAATAAACCTGATGGTCAGACATTTTTATCAGATGGGTGGCAGGTAAGAGAAGGTCGATGGTCACCTCTGATGAACCTGTCCAAGGCTCCGTTAAGGGGGATTAGCAGAATGCCACCATTAACTTCTGAGGAAAGAAATGCTTAACATAGACAAGATGAGATTTTATTTCTACAGCACCACTGAACGGCATCTTTCACGTCATGACATAGCTATAAAAAGTGCACCATAGGTCCAATAGTGCTGCATGAAAGTGCACCCACTGGCTACTGGCAGGGCTTACTGACCAGCAGTGCCCATGCAGCCCCTCAGCCATCAAGACTGACTGGCTTATGGAAGGGTACTTAAAGTACAGGTTTCCCACTTGTATATCCTCTGAGAACCTGTGAAAATTATTCAGAGATACAGAAATACTGGGAAGATCAGTATTGTTTTCTTTATTCTACATTCTGCAGTTCCCTACAAATGTCAAAGATGGGCAAAAGAATCAGCACAAGAGTTCAGTGGGTTGTCAACAATGGGGGTGTGGTCCCTGTCTTAAATGATGCTGATATCAGTACATTAAAACAGAAATCAACTCTGCTGCTTCCTTCTAATAAAAGGAAGAACGCAGGGGGCATGCATATTCTGCTAATTAGTGAAGGAACTGTACATGAAAAACTTCCCACTGAGCTTATTAAATTTTATGTAACAGCCCTATTATCTGGTATTAGTGTTAAATGTCCATTTTCTCTCATGTACCCATGCTAGTAGATGAAAAATTACTGTCTGGGCTTCTTACATTGGCTTGATTGCACATAATGCTAAGGGAAGACGAAAATCCTTTTTAAATGACCTCAGAGCAAGAAAAATCTGTTTCAGTTGGAAAAGCGGTTTGGACTGTTTTGGAATGTGTTGTTTTGGCTTTAACAATAGTTAAGTAAAATTATCATGTATATTTTAGCTGCCTATGGGACTGCTCAACAGGGAAGATGTATGATGTCACGTTTCCCACTGTCTCCGCTGTTTTGGGGAAGGGAGGAAGGAGGTATGGAGTGCAAGTATGAGAACAGTCTCCAAGATACACTTTTGTTAGGGTTACAGCTTGAGGATACTTGAGAATTTCTTTACTTTGATAAATACGCCTATTGCTTTGTCGGCAACTTTTCACATGCTTTAGGTTCCCCATATATTTACATAGCTTTTGATGTTTATGTCTCTGGAGGCTGGTTGCTTTAAATATTTAAATTGTCACAAAGCAGAAAGCTTTCTTGAGTTGTGATTTGCTAATTGAGTTGTATGACCAGAGCATTTAGTGTGAGGTAATGTAAATATGCAAGATGTGACTAGCAATAAGGTAAAAGGTCTGAAAAAGCTGTTATTTGCCTTTCTTTGCTTTCTCTGGATTCTTGTGGAATTTTTGGCATAAGCCTTTTGGTGTAACACAAGTTACAAACTCTTTTTCATAAATTGTTTGCAGAAAGCTAACTCTGATACCCTGCTGTGTTACTGGGTTGTTAATACATTTGTAATGTAAAAGATTAGTATTTAGACACTGCCTCTAAAGAGAACCTGAGGAAAAGAACTTGTGCTTGATCTGAGCCCTTGTTTTGTTTTGCTAGTACTTGCAATACAAATGGGGAGTTTCTTACTATAGGAAAGTCAGAATCATTTCACACTGTTGAGCGCTTGGTACTTTTATTCCCAGAGATGATTTTAGATTTTTGATTTACACCTTGAAGTTGCCAGCCTGGTTTGCTTGGGTACCACTGGCCATGAAATCTCATGCAGCAGAACATGTATGTTCATCTGGGCCTCATTTATTCTCTGAGCAGACACTATCATGTACCCTAGTGTTTTAATTGATTCAGGGTATCAGTGTAAGGCTGCATGGCCTCTGTGCAATTCCTCACACTCTGAATCAGGTCAGATTTGTTTCTTTGCCCACCTACTGACAACCCCTGTCTTGTCAAATCCCATCAGTGGCTGGCTTATGACTGCCTATGTGTCCCATAAAGCCAACACTTCACATAGCCAATTTAGAGCCATCTCCTGCCAGTTTTACAGGCCTGTTTCAGTTGTCTGCTGATTAGTATATTTTCTGAGAAAAGTCTTAAGCCCTAACAGGTTTGGAAATAATTTTAAATCTCTTCTAATAAATAGGAAGATTTAAATGTGTTTTGGGAAGTGTCATCCACTTCTGAAATATTTTCTCCCTGTGTCCCATACAATGCCTATATTGCCATCAATTGGTGTCTGTTGCCATATACACTTAGGCTCTAGAGAAAGGAGTTGAGGCTATTCTTTATGGTCTTCTGGTCCTGAGATGAATTTCCACTGCTGTTGTTTGAAAAGGAAACACTCGCTAGATGACTCTATCAGTGAAATTCATTCACCATTCATTAATTCACTAAGTTACTTGGTTAAGTACTTCACAAAGCTGGACCATGGTCATATTATCAAAGTATAATTAATTTTTCTTCATGAAGTCTTTTCCATCATATAGGAAAGCCAACTTGCATCTTACAACTAAGGTACCGAAATTACTTTCGGTGTGCCATTTTATTTCAAAAATGACATTTCTGTTCAAAGTGAACTTTGTTCCCTTTAACAGCACCTCATAAAGGTTAACATTTGTTAGTCTGCAAATAAAAGCAAGCTTCATTATTTCATTATTTTCTCTGTACCATTGTATTTATTGTAATTTTTTTTTTGTAAATTGTAACTCTGACTTGCAATCTCTTCTGACTTGGGTGCATTGCTCCTGCCAGTTTATCTTTAAACCAGCACACTCACTTATTTCCCTTCCACCTTCTTTCCCTTGCAGCAGCCTTTATGGTGTTTCTGGCAAACTGAGGATGAGTGACTTAAGATGCTAGATTTCTAGAGCATGATTCATTTTTCTTTCTTCTCAGATGAGTTACTTCACATACAGGATGTTTAATTGTACAAATAGTTTTCTAACTAAAATCATTCAGAGAAAGGAAAAAAAATATCAGTTAAACTAATGAGGTAAGGTTGGACAGAGCAATGGCTTAAGACAAACACTTAAGACAAAAGGACTGCCTTTTCTGGGTTATCCTAAATGCTGAATGAGGATTGTACTGCTGCTGCCAAGCTCCTGACATCTACTAGTATCCTTCTGGGGGAAAGCTGTTGATGAAATGTAAGCTACCAACCCAAAATAATAACATATTTTGAAGCTGTGAGTTGAGTTAAATTAATGTAATGATTAAAAGACAAATATGATAATCTTTTCTGTTGCTAATATTTTCAACTGAGGCGTTTGTTCCTTAATTGTGATTGACTTGTGTTGTAGTTTGGGATTATTATGTAAATTCTCTCCCCTGCCACTTAACTGCCCAGGCCAGCGGTTAACAAAAGAAGCTGTTAACTGTGATCGCTGGGGTGGGGGCAGGTTTGTCTCTTTTGGTTTTTTTTTTTTTGGATATTCTCCTCAGTCTTGGCTCGGCGGAAGGGGGGAGTGGGGACTCCAAGGAGGCAGGCTGCCCTGCTGGTTACTGCTGGGGTTTTCCCTGGCTGTCTTGCCGCTGCCTACTTCGGACCACCTTTTCCTGCCGTGCTGCTGCCTGCCTTGGATTTGCTGCTTCTTGGACGGGGAACACAGGGGGAAGAGACTGAGTCCATCTGAAAGCCCACTGCTCGTCTGTTTCGCTGGAGAGGGACTGAAACTCACTCTGCAGCCAGCCGAGCTGTGACAAGGACACTTAAGTATAACCTTTTCTCCCGGAGGAAAACCTGCTGGGTTTTGTTGTTTTTTTTTCTCTTATGGTGTTGGGGAAGTGGGTTGCACTAGTCTGTTTACATATATATATATATATATATATAGCAGTTATCCTTCTTGTATTAAAATTCCTTTTCTTAAATTTGATAAAGAGTGGTGTGATTATTGTGGAGGAGGCCCCTCCCCTGCTTGTGGGTAAAACATTTTGGTTTTTCCCCTCAAACCGAGACACTTGTATGCATAAATAGCTTTGGAGGGTTATTATATTGGTTTCTAGTAAGGAACTGGACACTGTTCCACTTAAAACTAGACAGAGTTCTCATGGTACCCATTTCCTCTCACTTCTTTCCCCATCCAAAACGCCGTAGACTGTTATTGAGAGAGGAAAGCAATCTGTGTATCCACAGGCACCCAGATGAAGCACATAGGTCTCAGATTTTCATTGGTGGTGCTTGGCTGGTAAAATACAAAGCTTCTAGGTTGGGATTTCATCCCAGACCCAGGAGACATGGCTTTACCTTTTTACAGCTGTATGGCAGCATCTGATAGCAGTGATGGAGTACTAATTTTGAAGACAAACGGCACTAGATCAACCAGCCTGCCCTGCCTGCTCAGGGCAGCACCGGCAAGGCTGGGCAGGACCATGGCCAGCAGAGAATGCAGGATTCTCAAGGACAGCGTCTCCTGCAATGAAGAGACTTCCTGTGAGCAAGTGTGGCAGGTTCATGGCCAGGCTTTGGCATGCTGGAGAAGGGCAGGCCGGTGGATGCTGGGGCTGCCCCGCCCGGACACAGCCGGTCCCAGCGGCTCCAGCGGCCCCAGCGCAGGGCACGGCTGAGCCCCCTCAGCCACGGACGGGCGGGCGAGAGCCCCGGGGAAAGCCTGGGCAGGACAGGGCAAAACGCTGCCCAGCAGCCAGGGCTGAGCGAGGGCAACCAGGGGAGAAACAGCCCTGCAAGACCCAAGAGCAGGAGGGACTCCAGCTCCTGGCAGGGATGCCCCTGAAGCCCCAGGAGAAATTTCCATTCCCCACCCTGTGTTCCTGTCTGCATTTGGTAAAATGTAGTAAATAATTATCTTTTTTCAGGTCTGTATAAGGCCTAACTTCTTCTTAGACATGAACTCCACAGATCTTTGTTTTCTCTCTTCAGTGGATATTCTGTCTAGAAAATGAAATATTTGGCCTAAATACAGCAGCTAAGGAGTAAGCTCTGTGTCTGAATAACTATGGACAGTAATTCAGTCTTCCCTTGTGACCTACATTGCTGTGCAGAAATGCAGTGTCAGTAATGTCTGTGCTGCATGGTGGCTGTCAGGCCAACCACACTGTTTCTCACCATTTCAAAATGTTGTTTGTTTACATTTATATCATGCTGTGCAATTCTTTGCCTTTTCTAAGAAATTAGTTGAGAACTGGAAACAATGGTAACAGCTAACCTGTGGAGAACAAAGGGCTTTCTGTTTACAAACACAGAATGTAAATGCTAATTTTGATCCCAAGGTATGTTTCTAGCAGAGTAGGTTAGCTCAAATACTATTGTGTTTTTCTTTAGTAGGAGTGCCTAGACATCTTAATCCTGTCCTTCATACTGTCAAACAATATCTGGAAGAAGCCAACTAAACATGGGATTGCTTCAAACATTTTATTTTTTTGAATAACAGTGTTAATTTTAGAAAACACTTTGAGCAAACTCTGAAGCAAACACAATTGTGAAGAAACCATCAACATAAATTGTGTCCTGCAAGGAGAAAAGAGACATAAACAGGAATTTATCTATTTTTTTAAGTGTGTGTTATATCTATATCATTCCCATGTCACCTTTAATTATTACAGTCTTAAGAAAGAAGATAGCAGATTACTGCCAAAGTCCTATGAAGAAAAACATTGGTTTTATTTCCATGATTTAACGTGGCATTTTGCACTTAAGTCATTGTGACAATCATGTTTTCCTCACCATCCCCCTCCATCTTCTGAACTTTGAGCAATGAAAGCACCATGCAAACTGAGCTGAGGCTGCCCAGCTGTGCAGGCGTGACTGTGATGTGGGAGCAGCTCCTCTTCTCCAGATGGCTGCGGTGGGGAGCTGCAGCCGAAGAGCTGCACCCTCTGGTTGGCTCCTGAGCAACATGTCATCTTTCCTCCTGCTGCAAGGATGTAGTTGGCTTGTGGACTGATCAGCTGCATTCTGCCTGTGTCTTTGACGAGCTGAGGAGAATGTGTGCACCATATTTTGGGGGATGAAATATAACAGGTAAAGAATAATTTCTACAAGTGTTTAGTTTCTTTTTCTGGTTTGGGGTATATGTCTACAACACAAAGAATACAACTTCTATATATGACTCACATTAAGTGTCTGAGATCCTAGTCACCTCTGTCTGGCACAACATGAACACATCTGAAGGAACAAACTGCTCCTAACTTGAGATGAGCTTAGTGTTCCTGCAGGTCCAGCCAGCTCTCTCTGTGCTGCAGTGCAGGATTCATGGCTAGAAGTCTATCTAAAACATCACAAGACTTCTACTCTGTATTGTGGGCTGTAATAGCTACCACCTGCTCTCCACTCATCCAGACTTAATGAACTCAGATGCACAGCTGATAGCAAACACTTAGTTTCAAAAACATAAATCTGCATACAGTGCTGAAGGCAATAAAAACTTTCAAAACAGTGGATTTCCAGCCTGCTTTGCCTGGGGTGAATTGGACATGTGAAGTCCTTGGTATAGGGTTGCTATTTTTATCTGCCATGTCTCACACAACGTAATAGCCTCTCTCAAACAGTAAGGTAGGTTTAATCTAGTAGTAGTGGTTGATTTCACTCCACAAACATTCATGCCCCTGTTTTGAGGTCTGAGAAAAGCTACATCCATTTGTGAACTAAAATTCATGTCCTGGATGGCTTGTTGCTCAAGGCAAGGAACGTTTAAAATCTTCCAGTTGGTCTTTGTCCAATACAGATGCTACAGACAAAAAAATATCAGTATCTGGGTAAAGTAAAGGTATATGTATTTAATAGTGAAAGTTAAAGAAGATAATTACTCCCTAAAATTGTTTTGAGTTTGGTTTTTTCACCTCTAGGAAGGATATATTCTTTATTTCCCCCTAGCAAATCTCTTCATAGATTGTTTTTTCTCATTTTTTGTTTTGTGATGTTGATTGTGCAAGAGGTGCAATTTTATGCTTGTCTCACTATCACTAATTTTTGCTGACAATTATGTTTATTCAAATGTTAATGGTGTTTGATTTCCAGTACCTGCTTTGTATATTATGGAATCTGGTGAACTGCATTGAGGTGTCTTAATTCTGATGTAGTAGGGACAGGGCACTGATCCTGCTGCTCTGACATCAGTGTCTTATAACTACATAACCTGACTTTGTGGCTCTGCAGGATCCTTTGTGCCAAAGAGGTTGAACTTGGTTTGCCCTTTCCTTCACTACATTATAACATCGATGCTTCTGCCTGTGCTTCCACCTTCTTGCTTCTTTCCTCCTGCCAGTTCATTTTGGCACTGTTGTCCCATTGTTCAGACTCAGGTATTGTCCTTTCCCATAGCCCTAACTCCAGTGTCAGAACTTCCTCCAGTTCCCTTTCATTTCCTAACCATGAACCTCACATATGTGAAATGGATTAAGTCTCATCCTTCTTAGAAAAAATAGAGGCATGGGTTTTTTTACTAAAATAATAATATTATTTTTTTAAAAAGCAGAAAAGATGCTTGCTCTCAGACCAGACTACTTCTTTCTGTTGCTGTTTCCATTGCTTACCTACCACAAAGATCCTGCTGTTTTTACATTTTTTGTTTCCCCCTCTTTTCCTGTGCAGGATGCCAAGCACACAGGAAGGAAGGAGAAGAAATTGTAATAGTAGTAACTATGATCCAAATAGAATAAATCTCTGAGTAATGCTGGCATCTCTCTTCCAGTACACTTGAGTGAGTGAGACAAATGCTTTGCAGAAGTAATAAAAAAAAAGAAAATTATATGCACACATCTGATTTAACAAAATGTCTTATCATGTCTCAATTTACACCTTTAATAGGTTACACTAAAGTTACAGGAACTGTTCCTGTAAAATAAAGTTCCCTTGCTGAACTAAGAGTCCAAGTTCTCTTCCCTATTTTGTAATAGCTTTGAAGTAAAACCGTACTCTTTGTAAATGATGGAAAAAAAACCCAACCAAAAAAAAAAAGAAATAAAAAGAAAAAAACTTAGCAGGAACAATGAGTACTTTATATCTTTCCCCCTTCTCCTTTCCCTTAGATTTGGCAGGATCCTTCAGGAATGGAAAACATAACATTAACCAGCATACATGAAGGGATTTCTCAGAATTTCTACTCTTAGTAATCTTTGAGCCAAACTTTGAAAAGATCTTAAACTCACTTCTGCATACAGTCTTCATGTTCACCTTCCTGATAGTTATCTTTTAGTGTTTTAATGAGCCCATAGTACAGACAAGATGATGCTAGGAAAAACCCCAAAACAATTGAGCATAGGATTGACTTGGATAACCACACAGTTGCACAGCTTATTCCTTCTTATATGTCTTTATGATGTGAAACTGAAGAACTTTAAAAATGTGGCCTTGAAGGATATTTTTAAAGCAGCTATTCAACTTGGATCCAGTTTTGTATGCATAATTATATACATACATGGCCTGATCATTATCTGACACAGGTTTTATTGCCAAGGGACACATTCCATTATTTGTAATACACACTAGTGTAAGTTTGCTATACCTACCCTTGGATTTATGTTGCTGCAGTGCTTGAGAACCCTTGTCAGGGGTGAGGAGTTTGTTGTGTTAGGCTCCACAGAAATGGAGGACAAATAGATATTCCCTGCTCCCAAGAGCAACCTTTCACAACCTATTTAGATGTCTGATATATTTTTTTTCTCAGCTGCAAGTCAGATTTGGGAGATTTTTTCTCATACATCAGGCAGTTATAAAGCTTTCATTTTACATTGACAACAATACAGTGTTCAAAAGGGGTTTTTCAAATTGTAAATTCAAACCTTGATCTCATTAAAAAAAGTCTCTCATAATATTTTAATCTCCATCATCCAGAAAACTTCCAGGAAAACTCCAAATGTGTAAAATGGTTAAGTGGTTTAATTTTTGTTAGTATGGAGTGAGTTTGTTTTCCCGTTGTGATTAGATTGTTAGAACTTAAACTCAGGGTGTTCATGAAGCTTAAAACTGTCACAGGTGAGCATATGCATAGCTAAAAGGTGTCAGTGCTCATATTTACTATATAGTAAAAATGAAGAGTGAAGAGGCACTAAACAATCAGTGGAGTATTTGAGTTAGGGCAAGAAGGAAGGTGCACACAGCAACATTAACCTACTGCTTAAAAGCAGTGAGTTTGGGGTCTTCATAACCTCTACAGATAATCTGCTCCACCCCTTCACTGTTGCCATATGCAGTTCACAGCTCTTATGTTTCAGTTTATGATCATTGCTTTCCGTCTCTCGCCATGCATCACTGTGAAGAACTTGACTCCCTCTTTTCAATGACCTCCTTGTATGTATTTGAAAACCGCTATGGTGTCCCTCTGTTTTTCAGGCTGGAAAAGATCCAGCTCTTCAGTCCTCTTCAGAGGACCATGTTCCAGCCCCCAAATACTGAACTCACTTCAGTTTCTTGATGGCCATCCTATATTAGGGGCCCAAAATTAGACATATAACCTAAAATAAATTCTCATGAGTGCTGAGCAGAAGAATAGAAAGCCTTTCTTCCATCCTGAGTGTGGCCCTGTTGCCACAGCCCAGGGCAGTGTCGGCTGTCCCTGCAGGCAGGGCTATATATGAAACTACAGAGGGGTTATAGTGACATCATAGCCAGCTTGTGCTACTTAAGTAAATTGATCAATCCTTAAAATTCAGATCCAAATCTAAAAACCCCAAGTAGGAGGCAGGAAAGTGAAAGAGTAAGATGAGATTGAATGCTGATATGCAGAATCGTATTTGCAGCTGACTATACCCAAGGCCCAGATAAATGTAAGCAACGCATCTGGAAGTGCAAAACCAGATGGGATTACATTCTTGGCCTAGGTTCTCTTTTTGCTCATGCATTTTCGGCTATCTGATTAAAGAGAGTGTCTCTGATCAGCATATATCAGTATGTATCAATTTAATACTGCAGCTCATGTGCATAAAGCCATTAAAAAAGCAATGAGCAGAGATGGTGAAGTTCCACACAACCTGCTGTAGATGTGAATCTAGCTTTTTCTCCTTGAAAACCTCTTACAGGACTTTTTCTTTTTTTCCCCCCTCTAATCAGTCTCCAGACCCTATTAAACAGGAACAAAAAGAGGAAGAGGAAGTACACAGTATCTGCTTTCTACAAAGCAGACCGTATTTATTTGTTTAAGTGAGACAGAATCTCAATGTCTTCAGTGTTTCTTAAAAGCAGATTTAAGCAAATCATCCAGGCAGCCAGCCAGGCAGAGTGCATTTTTAGGCACTGACTCAAAGGCAATGTCAAGTCATATTAAGCTGGGTGCCTAGAAATAATATATATGAGATTAAAAAGAAAAGAATACTGAAAGATCATCTTGCTACATTTGTGGCTGATTATTTGATACAGATCAGAGAGAAAATGCATTGTAAGTCATAAAATGGTGATGAAAAATGCTTTAAAATATTAATACACTGTCCAAGACTGAATGCCATCTGATTGCTGCTTCTCAGACACTTCACTATCATACATCATCTGAATACAGTCAACAAAGAAGCTGGTTCATACCAACATCTTTCCAGAAAAAAAAAAGGAAAGGAAAAAAAAAAGAAAGAAAAAAAAGTGAGATTTCTTAGTTATTTTCTTGTGTGGAAAGATTGCTTAAATGATTGTATATCTCAGTAGGAGATTGCTTTATATTCCCAGGTTTGAACAAGTACATTGACTTCACCCTTAGTTTTTATATGTTCAGCAGTACAAATTCAACATCTCACATAGTATCATTTATATGATGATTAACCTATTTTGTTTTTAACCTTGAGTGATGAGATGGGAGCAGTGTTTTCCTCAGTTTTGAAAATCATGGAATCATCGAGTTGTTAGGGTTGGAAGGGACCTCTGGAGATCATCTAGTCCAACCCCCCTGCCAAGGCAGGGTCACCTAAAGCAGGTTGCACAGGAACATGTCCAGGTATGTTTTGATTGTCTCCAGAGAGGGAGACTCCACAACCTTCCCAGGAACCTGTTCCAGTGCTCTGCCACCCTCAGGGTAAAGAAGTTCTTCTTCATGTTGAAGTGAAACTTCTTATGTTTTAGTTTATGGCCATTAATCCTGTTGCTGAACACCACTGAAAAGAGCCTGGCACTATCCTCTTGGCACCCACCTTTGGGATATTTCTATGTATTCGTGAGATGCCCCCTCGATCTTCTCTTCGTTAGGCTAGACAGGCCGAAAAAACAACAATCATAAAGTTAAACAGTTTTCGTGGCAAGATGAAATAAGTGTCCTAGTTGTCACCAGCAGCATGGTAGTTATATCTTTTATCTAACACACTTGGCAAGGCGTTTATAGAAGTTCGTCTCGGTAGGTGGTGCTGTTGCGTCTTAAACGAGATTCTAAGATGAGATGCAAACACTGCTCGAGGCAGAACAGGCACAGCAAAGGTTCTGCCCCTGAGGCGATTACAAGCAGCCTTAAATAAGATTGGTTTTTTTGTTTGTTTTAATTAAGAATGGGCAGGATTGATTTGATGACGTTTTATGTATCTGCAAAACCTGTACCAAAACCAAAAAAACCCTTTGAAGTAGGCCATAGGGTTAGAGTAAGGAAAAACAAACTCTGTGTGGGATGAATCAACTTCTCTGTCAAGCCAGGAAAGAAAACTTTAAGTGACTATTGAATTATTAGTGCTTATGGCCTTTAGTTGCTCGTAAAAGGCTATAACCACACTTCATTTAATATCACGCTTCTCCTCAGAATGATAATTCTTGCACAGGTTACATTGAAAAAAAGGTTGCACAGAAGGGAGCTGCTAGTAAGTACAGGAAAAGAACACTGCATTGTTCTGGAGTGCTCTGCTGTTACTTCAGTACCTGACATTCAGAAATCAAAACAGAATTTCTTTCAGGCTGGAAAAAAGAAGCCTGAAGGCATATGTGCCTGCAAATATGAGATTACTTTTTCCCCCTTAGTTTTTCTTAGAAGCATTTCCTCCCTGGGATCTCTGGATTTCAGTAGTGCAATAGACTAGTGGTACAGTCTGACAGCCACTCTGGTCATTTCTGTCGTGTTCCCCAAAGCTATTTTTGGCTTTTGCACAGTTGATAGCAATTCTTGGATCCCAGTTCTGCTGAGCCAGCTGAGTTGTTACAGGCTGTTTACAGTTGGGAGCTGTGCTGCTGAGAGACTGAGGACAGTAAGAAATATTGGCGCTCTCAGGATAGTGGGAGGTAAGTCAGCCTTAAGTCAGCAGAAAATTAGGGCAGCATTAACTCACGTTCCAGGTCTGGGCCAGTCTTAGCCATGTAAGTAGCCTACATAATGGATAAACAGGATGGATTTGATCTGTTTAATGAGCAGCAGCTTCTTTTTTTTTTTTTAAAAATAGATATAATTAAACTAGCAGAATGCTGCCCCACAGCATGCTCCCAGATGGCAGCATGATCTTTAGGCCAGGGTTTCCATCTGTTTTTTTGTAGGCAATCCCTGGAGCAAAAGAAATCCAGTTACTATGGTGACTTAATGCAGGACAGGTGGAGATCACAAACAGAATCATCCCATTTGTCGAGTCCCTCCTGGACACATCTTTTCCATCCTGAGGATCTGATGAAATCTAGCTGAGCCAAGCTGTCTTGCTTTATTCCTCAAGAGCAAAAAATTATTATTCTTTTATGTCACATTTGTATAGTTACCACCCTCTGTCATGAAATCTTCTCTTTGTTATATGATCTAAAACACGCTCAATCTCTCAATCAATTTTTAAGGCCAGAGAAGATGGTTGTGATTCAGCTTTGCTTGAAGCTGTAGACCTAGCTGGTATCCTCAAACTGTAAGCAGAATTTTCTGTTGCCACGCAGAAGAATTTACATTACAAAAATGGTGACATGTGATGATATTTTGCTCTAATTACATATTTAACATATCATTGACCAGTCTTATAAAGCCACAAACAAATGTATAGATTGTGGTGAGAGATACATGTGAACATGCAGACATGGTATTAACCTGAACACTTTATTTCATAAGTAGCTTACATTTTTATGGAGAAAAGCTGCTTTGCAACCCATTTAGATGAAGATTAACTTGTTTAATGTTTAGTTTCATTCCTAGTAAAGCAGTGACTGAAATCTATTTAGTCTGAGACAAATGCAAGACCACTGTGTTTTGCTTTAATTTGAATATTGCTAAGGATAAGGGACAGAAATTCTTGAAAATGAGTCCAAACCATTATCTGTTTACATAATACTTGAGTCATTTGATTGGACTGCCATCTTCTTATCTTTGCATGCACAAGACTATTACAGTCTTCTCAAAAGGAGTCTTAGGAGCTTGAATCATGGCTCTAAGCTCTATAAAAGCCTGAACAAGCCTAATTAAGTCGCTGTTGAAATGAGACTAGCCACAAATATTTCAGAATTTATAAATAGATGACTGAATCTGAGTCTGGTGCAGCAAATCTCAAAGCTTTAAAGTAGATTTGGGGTTGTATTACATCCACAAGACTTATAGGAAGCCTGGTGACATAAAACAGAGTTTGCAAGTAAATCGAGTTTGCAAGTAACTCAAGTCTGCAGGGTATTAGAGCCATTGATAAAACCAGCAACCCTCATTTTTCTGGTCAAGACGCTGCTTTCCTTAAAACTCAATGCATCTCCCAAATGTCTATGACTGATCACCTCCAATAGGAAACCAGACTGTTCCGCCTTTGAGCAATTATTCTTTGTGCCCAGTAGTGGCTTTCTAGAGGGATATTTTGTTCCTTGAGCCCTTGTACACTGTTCTAGATTTTGCCTATGCTTATGATTGCTCTGTTTGCCACCCTCAGCCACAAAACCAGAAGTTGAGTAGGAAAAATAAAATAACTTGACCTAAGGTATGGGGTTTTTCTTAATGTAGGATGAACTTATTAATCCTCTGAAATCTCTGCAATTCTAGAGTATTTCTGAAGTTGGTTTCTTTGTTTTTAATAGAATCTGCTAAGTCTTATGCTGGGACCTGCTCTTAAGGACCAACCTTATCAAATGTCAGATGAATGCAATCTCACCAAGAGCAGTTACTCTGCTTGGAGGCTGTGACCTCCGAGAGAAATCAGGAAGAAGCAGAAGTCTGCCTGCAGGAGGTTATGACACTGTTAGGAGACACCAGCTTCTAGAATAGATATCTACTGTCAAGTACTTTGTTTGTTCATTAGGACCCACCAGCAGTGATAGACTGAGATCCACTCTGAGACTTTCCATAGGATGCTTATGTCTATTAACCCAGCCCAGAAGAACTATCTCTGAAAAGTCTCAACATCTTAAGACAGGATTTGTTTCCTACATAAGAAAGAAATCACAATATTGGAATAGTTTATGAATTTCTGCCGAGTTGATAACCTAGGAAACACTTCCTTGGGATGTCATGCTTGTTTGTGCATCACATTCAGCATGGGTTGTGCTGTTGGTACTGCGATGTCTGTGGTGAGAAGGTGAATGTCAGTGTTCCCTGGGCTCATTGTAGACAACACTGGAACGAACAGCTGGACCTATGAGTTACCTAAGAACTTTTGTGGCATTTAAATGCGTAAGTAATCCTCATACGAGGCAAGTAGCAGCACTGAGGTATTTTAACCTTAATTTACTTCTAAACAATTTCACTGAATTTGGTACTCTGTCTTCTCTTTGGTTTATTGTTTAGGAATGTTAGAGAGAACACATGTGTTTGGTGTCCCACAGTAAAAAAACGGAGCCCCATCAACGATTGAAAACAATCCTCATTTGTGCTTCTACAATGTATTTGTACAAAGAGGAACAATGTCATCTCATTCAATGAAAGGTCATACATTTTTTTTATCTTTCCTGCCCAAAACATTCTTTTGTTCCTGTGCTGGTGTTCTGCTTAGGTCCCAGTTCTGCAAATTGGTACCTGCAACTGCTTCTTTCTACCTTGTCTACCAGAAAAGAGATGAGTAAAACGGAGGGTGAAGAGAGTAAAACGTATGAGTATAACCTAAATAACTGTTCACTTCTTCTTTATCAAGGCTAATCTACTGTGCTGTCCATTTGTAAAAGGAGCAACCTGGCCACTACTTTATTTTGGTTGCAAATCATCCAAAAGAATTCTTTTGAACTTAAAAAAAAACACCATAAAAGGTGAGGGGAACAAAGCTGTGTGTTTCTCTTGAACAGTTTGAATCTGTTGGGGCAGTGGATAAAGCCATCACTTAATTTCTGACTTCTTTTTGTGCTTACTACAGGGAGGAGTTGAGTCTGCTTGGCCCTGCCATCCCTTTGGCATAGGCTGGCACGTTCAGGTGCCATCTTGTTCCCCAGCAGGTGATTCATTCTGGTGGCTGATCCATGACAGGCTGGTGAGCAGGTGAGATGATTTAAATCCTGCATTGAAAGGAAGGTATAACTCAGGCCATATGTCAGGGCTGTGTGTGTAGAAGTGGGAGGGAGAGGGACCATGGCAGAAGCACAGGAATAAGCAATGAGTCAGCAGCAGAGATGATTGAAATTTATCCAAAACATATTGCCTGAGATTTTGGTAGTGCCTCCAGTATCACTTATGACAAGGCTGGGAGGTTTGGAGTTCCACTGATTGGCAGCTGCACCCTTGGAAAGGGACATGGGGAAATGTTCTCATCTGTCAGAATCTCATTATTTGCAGTGGAGTCTGACAGATATAAGGTTACATGTGTGTAAATCACACAGAGGAGGAATCAGACAGTAATTTTATTTTGCAGTGGCATGGGGGGAGAATCGTCATCCTGGAGTCTGAGCAGCACAGCCACTGCCATGTGCTGAGCAAGAATATACCATTCACAAGACTCTTCTGTCCATGTTCCCACTCCTTGTTGCCAACCCTAGAGCCTTCCTCCTTGGAGTTGCCCTCCTTTTCCTTCCTCTGGTTACTGAGAGAGGCAGAAGCAGCAGCAACACTTACATGTCCCCTTTCTGAGCTGCATGGAGGTGAGTGTGCAGCTGCATTTACTTCTACGTTGTCAAAGCTTTGCTTCCTTTCCTCCCAGTCTTGGGAAAGGCCGTGGGGAGAGGAATCACACTGGCTTTCAAAGTGGGAGTCTCAACACAAGAAGAAGATAATGTTTTTTAGAAATAAAATGAATGTCAGAAAACTAGCCCAGGCAGCACTGAAAGTTGGAACTGAGTTACCTGGATCTCATGACAGACTGTCCTGCCAACATTTTCACTTGGGTGTCAGCTGGACCTGAAAGAAAACTCAGTTTGCATTATGTTTGTTTAATCAGACCTGGAAGAAATAACCCAGATTTGTATCAACTTCTAAATGTTTTTTCTCATTCTCAGCTTGTGAGTGATGTGGATTCAGGTTTCTTGTTTGGAAATTCACTGTAGTGAGTTAGAGGTGCCATAAACTCTGGAAGTTTTCTGTGGTGACTGATTCAGTTTATGTATCTGGCAATATATGATACATCTGCCATGTCTTTAACCTGGATTTCAAAGTGTCAGTTTCAAGCTACATGCAGAGGATAGTTAATACTTTCTCAGAAATTAGGCAGGATCTGACATTGTTTTTTGAGGGATGAAGAGATGTAGGGAAGAAGAGAGGATGGAGAAAAACTCTTTTGGTACCTAGTGTTACCAGTCTGGGAATAGTTACTCTGAAGAGACACTAAACCCCCACTTATTTAGGAAGTTTTAAAATTAAACAATGCAGATGTTAAGGGAGAAGAAATAACCCTGATTTCTGAACCTTTCTGTAACATGGCCTTATAGATTCCCTCTTTGGGCTGACCTAAGGTGAGGCACAGAACAGTGTGTCAATTCACTTGAAACTGTATATCCACTTATGAAGTAGCAGGTTGTGATCTGCATACAGGGTGCATCATTCTCTCATGTGGGTAAATAAATTAAAAAATGTGAGAAAATCAGGTGCTATCTCCAGTAACAATGCTGTAAAACATAACTTCTAGCACTCACTGTGGATAGGCCTCTTAAGAAGAAAATATCAACTGTGGTTGACCACCTCAGAAGCTCTAGAGGTGTAGAAAGTATTTTGATTGTCATAAATTTATTCGTTCTCTCTCCTTTTCCCTCCCTCCTCCTCCCTTCCCCTGTCCCATTTAGCAATAATCAATTTGGGATGGTGTGGTTTTATTTTTACCACCCCTGGGATTTATGAACTGCCAGAGAAAATGTGGAATTCAACAGTCTCTCTACTCTTCCTTTTTTAATGTACAAAAAGTGAGAGCTTCTGTGTCTGTGCACACCTTCAGGGCCCCATTCTGCTGCTTCAGGTGACAGCCACTATCTCCTTGGGATATTGGGAATGCAGCAAATGGAGCTGAGACCAACAGACATGGCATCATCTGCCTGCAACTCCCTCCTGTCTCCTGACGTTTTTGTGCTTGCCATGCTTCTCCTTGCAAATGAGGAACCACAGATCCATTCAGCATCACCCCTCTTTAGTCTTTGTAAAAGAGGTTGAGAAGATTTCACTACAAGCAGGAGGGAGAGGCACTGGGAGGCGGAAGAGGCCCAGGCAGGATAAAAGGAGCAAGGACAGCAGGAGATCAGGCTCTGTGTATTGGAATGGGCTGGAATAGGTACCATGACTTTACAGCTCCAGATCCAGGGCTGTTTTGGGATCGTTACCCCAAGCAAGTACCATGCTCTTAGACAGGATAATTGTGCAAGAATCACAATTTTCCTGGGGAAAACATCCAAATGCTCAGCTCTTCCAAACCTCAGTATAGCTTTGATTCCTCCCACTTCATTATCCAAATTTCTTCGCTCATTCTGGCTACTGTCTTGTGAATGGGCTTTCTCAGCAGTTTGCTTGACTGGAATTCCTTTCTTTTCCCAACAGCAGGCAATGTACATGTTGTCTTCTCACTATATCTACTGCCCAGCATCCTGCTGCTTGAGGTCATGCACATTAAGTGTCTCACCTGCCCACTTTCCAATTTTCTTTTGGAGCTATGGTCAAAGACCCAGGTTGGTTCATATCATCCCTGCTCTGCTGTGGAGACATTTTCTATCTTTTCTCAGGTTCTCTGGCTAAGCAGTCAAGAACACTGCTGTAGAGGACCCAGATGGCTGCACAGAAAATGTTATTTACAACAGCTTATTCTCACTGGGAAAACCTGCAAGTTGTAAAATGTATGTATAAGCCTGTTGGCTGAGGCCTAAAGTGAAAATTAACCCATTGCATTGCACTTTGCCCAAATAGCAGAGGGCAGAGAAACCTAAACATTGAAGAGTGTTCTGTTTCTGTCTCAGGGGGTGAGAAGGAGGGCCAATGGTAAACCTAAAATATATTAGGTTTGCATGCATTTGTAAGCTTGCAAGGGCTTTCTGCTGACAAGGGAGTGGAGATCTTGGGTAATTAACCCTAACTGTGCCTGGAATGAGCCCATCCTGTAGTGTGCAGGAGTTGCCTCCAAAGTGCTAAGAGAAGAGGAAGAGATGTTTTTCTGCAAGTGTTCGGCAAGCTCTGGCACAGAAAAGGCAGCTTATGAGTTTCATGGGAGCTGAGAGACAAAAGCAGCTGCTGAAGGCTCACCTTTAAGGGAGATTCCTGATGGAATGTATTTATTTCTCCATGTTATCCACACTTTCTAAACAGCTGAAACAACAAACTGAGCAGAGTGGCAGAGAAGTTATCCCTGTTACAAAGAGGGGTAAATTGATGGCTGACTGGCTGAAGGAGGCAGATAGCAGGGCACACTACAGGACAATATCATGGCTACAGACCCTCTGAGGTGACAGTCAGCTTGGCTCCTTTAGCAATTCTCTTCAGCACAAAAAAACAAAACAAAACAAAAGTTAAATTGTAATTACAGTTATACTTTAGGGATTTCTGAAGGTCAAGCCAGGAGTCTTTTAAAAACTTCTTTAAATGTAAACCTTATCCTTGTTGCTGGCGGGAGGGACACACACACACACGTAACTTTGCAACAGTGTCCAAAGATTTTACATGTCAAAACCCTCTCACAGCACAAGTGAAAGGGAGATGCTTGTACTGCATGTTAAGTACATAATGAGAGACGTGTGTGTGCAGAGTGGGGGGCGTATTTGAGGAAATTACAAAATATTTCTTGAGTTAAGTATGTTTATGAAACATTTCAGTCAGGACCAGTTATACACCAGTGATTCCCAACCACATTCAACATTTTCATAGCACTGTGTGCTGCTTTCTTGTCTCCCATCCTGACAGCAAACCCCACAATACTGTTGGTGCCCCTACCTTACTCCACTGCTGTAAGTTTGAGAAGGTGCCAATGGAAACAGATATAACCAGCCAAGCAAAGCATATTAGTTTGGTCTCATCTCTAATGTTGGCATTCAAGCCAGAGAGGTTATTTTAATTGCAACCCAGTATTAGAGATGATTTTTTTCTTTGTTTTCATAGAAAGTGATTGTGTTAAATTTGAGATTAATGCTCAGATTGATAAAATTTAATCTAGATCCACATTTAACTATCCATCACTCAACAGAGGCTTCCACAAGACAGAAATAAAAAAACCTTAAAGCAGACAGAGCATGGGATATGTCAACCTCAGCTAGTCATCTTTAGGATATTATAGGAGGTGAATGTGTGTGGACAGTGAAAGGAGAGAAATGGCCTGGTTTTAGAAATGCTAAGTTTCCCAGAGAATTCCTGGTACAATTAAATTTTGGATGCTAAATCTTCCTGAACATCAGACCTGTAGAGTACATCTACATTACTTCCAGTATCGAATGAAAAAATCTAGAGTTCCTATTCTCTTGATGTTTTTTTCCCCTTTTGCTTCATTGTATATGATTAAAACCAACTGACAATTTCTCCTCTCTCCCCTTCTTTATTAATTCATGATGAATTCTGTTTTCTGGCTGACATCAGTACACTGTCATGGTTCAAAACTTTTCCAGTGCTTGGTTGGCTTGTTGCTTGCTTGCTGAGAAAGTGTTTATATCAGGATTTTTGGAAAGAAACAAAACGTGATGTGATGGGGAGGGGGGAGTTATTTTGTTTTGTTTCTGCAGAACTTGAACTTTGAGATATTTACATCATCTAATATGTGACTTATTAAGAAAAAATAATGCAAATTGTCTTTTTCCTATTCTTTGTTACACCTTTGACCTTACTAATCTCAGTAGGGTGTGGCATTCTGTGCATACACTGGGGTGAGATGTCTGACAGATTTCTCGGAGGGTACAATATCTTTGAGCTATCTCAGATATTCCTGTGATCCGTTTTTGTTTCCCCACCTGAGTGTCACGCACATCTCATTGTCATCTGCTGCTACATGCAAGTCCTTTCTGATTATTAGGTTTGACCTCAAAGATGCCTTAGTTAAAGTCTCTGTGCCTTAAGTAGACTCACATATTTCAGAGCTGGATGCTGCAAGTGTCCTACATAAGGAGTGAGCTCCCACCCAGTGTGCAAATATTGAGAATTCAAGTCTTTTGTCAAAAGTCTTTGTACTGGAATACAGATAATCTCTCTATTTTGTGAACTCCATGAAATCATTAAAAAATTAAGAAAGCAGCTACCTACAAAACCAGAGACCTTTCCAACTCTCACCTTTGCCTACAATTTGATGTGTTTGTTTGAAGGCATCAAATATCAAACTGGTAATAGTTTTGCATGCAGAGGAAGGAAATACAGTTATTATCAGAGACAGGTGCAAAGTCTTAAGAGATGAAATGGTGATTTCCACTTACATACTGTTTCCAGTGCTAAAGAGGAGGTTATTCTCTACCCAAACAAAAATTGAGAAACTGCTGATTAGTAGATTTATCTGTTAAAAGATGTTCCATCTACAGTGGTGTTTGTTTATACTAAAAAAGTAACTGCATATACCATTAAATTGCTCTAATCATGTGGAGTCTGAGAAAATTTCCAGAAAGCCAATAAAAACTGTGGTTGCAATGCATGATTCACTGCACTGATTTGCATTTTGGTCTGTTACAAATAGTGCCTAACAAGAGATCACTTGGAGAAATGAGGTTCTTAATAATGTAGTTAGTAAATCAGAGTCTTTTGCCTCAACTCATGTAAGAGTTTGGTTCCTAAAATGAAAAAAAGTACAAAAAATGAGGAGTCCTGCCTAGTTTGTAATACTGTTGTTCTCCTTTCTGAGTATCTCTCAAAATGCTTGAGCATCCTAACTCCCTATGGATTCAGCATTGTTTGCCACCTAACTAAAAGCAACTTGCCTTCTGAATAGATTAGACTAATTGGAATGCATTACCTACAGTCAGATTATCTGCCATATGTTGAGACTGGTAATTGGCTATACAGGCAACAAGAAAATTTGGACTTTCAGGTCTTTGCAGCTTCCTTTTCCTGAGATGTTCCTGTAAACAACTAATTTCATTTTGGGGTTTTTAAACTGAGGGTCAAATGTACTTCATTTAATATCCATCTTTCTTCTTCTTTCTTTGCTTAACAGAATGCTATGCCTGTTTTGCCGTGTCCAGCTGGCACATCCTCAGCATGCTGATTTAATTTAAAAAATCACTACCCATTGTAGAAGCCAGATGTAGCTGAATAGCAGTGTTTTGCTCACAGTATTGCTCTGGTGGCTGAATTGTTCCAAGGGCCATTCCAGCAAAGAGAGCAGTGAGTACTTCCAGAGTAGTAAGAGAAGGCGGGAAGTGCTGCATCTGTGATGTGCCTGAGGGGGGGATTGTGCTTTAACAGGGTGGGCATCTGTCATCCTGTGGCTCTAGAACTTGAGATGGTTCTTCAAACATACTGTTAATGGGGTTTGCTTAAACTGAAGCAAATTCCACGCCAGCAGCAAATTTAAGAGGCTTGCAGGCATCCTCCCTGTCCAGTCTCAAACTTGCATGTACAAATTTGTCTTTGAGGAGGCGATACAAGGGCTGTGCACAGCTTGCTTTCTAAAAGTACAGAGCAGCCATCAATATTGGGAAGATCCCCATAAACTTATTTTCTAGTTCCACTCTGCAATACTATCAACCCAAATCTGATACCAAAAGTACAGTGAGCACAGTATGATTTGTATTATATTCACCACTGTGATTTATGACCATTGTTCATGTTGTCCAAGGAAATGAAAGCTGGAAGGATGGTTGTCACTAGATTATAGTAAACCTGACAGCTAGATTGTTCAATTTATCCCTTGTCTACCTCACCTTTCACAAGTAAGTTGTCTGGCTGTTCTTCATACAGCCATTTGGTTGGGAAAGAAATGAGATTGTAGAGATAGTTAGATGCATATAATATGGAAATGAGGATAAGAAAACAACGGATGAGGGTAAAGATAAAACAGTCTCAGATAAGACTTCCACAGTAGAAACTTTGCTCTGGTATAAAATAACAGCCATTCAGTATCTTCCACTCAGAAAGAGCCTGTCACCTAAACATAGAAAGGAAATAATGGCTGCAGGTGAGAGCATGGGATCGATCGTGAAAGGGCTTGAACTTTGTTCTTGGCTTTGGACAAGTCACTCCTCATTTTTTCAATGCCTTCTTTGTATTTTAATCATATATTAGCATCCAAGATTGCTGCCAGTCTTGCTTAAGCTTAGCTGTTACCTTTCGAAAATGGTTATATCTCTAGGCCCTATTTTCTGACTGATCAATGTCTTTACCTTTCTCTGGACTCCTCCAACCAATGCATAAAAATGTGTAACTGCAGTGGCTGTAATGGGGCACATTACTCTAGCTCAGGCCTTCTCCCTCTGAGGACACAAGAGCACTTGCTAAGGGTGCCAAAGTGCAACAACTAGGAAAAAAGGAGAGACTGTGAAGGTACTTTAAGACCTGACTATTTCCAATACCTTCTATGGAAGTCTTGGTCACCAGATGCTAATGATAAATCATCAATTGTAAGCATTTCTGTCACGTCATTTGAGCTGTATTTCTGTAGCTACAAGCACCCTTCATAAGTTTCCTTTTGCCTTGCTGTCATGTTAATTGATGTTCTCTACATGACTTTCTTTGGAAACACATGGTAAAACTAAATTCATATAACTATTCTGCCTATATTAGGATCTAATGAGATTGTGTTACCTTATCTTGTATAGAAATAATCTAGAGATAGACTGCTTCATCTTGTACTGGCGTCCCACGTGCCAGGAGGCTCCTGGAACTGTAAGGGAACAGATACCAATGAAAATGCTAATCAGGTGCCGTGCCCATAATAGTGCTTGGCTGCTTAAGATGCCCCCTGCATACCGTTTCCCTCAACACTGTGAATATCACCATTCATTCTAAAAGTTATGATAATTCTCTTTTACCAGATTGTCCTATTTCTTGTACCCCCTGCACTCTATTAAGCAGGTCAGACAATACAATAATTGGAATTTACTTGAGTTTCATCTTTGAGATGTTACATGTAGTTTTGCTCCTGCCAAGAAAAAAAGAAAGAAATTATCTGAAATTTTTTTATCTTGGTGCTTTGTTCTGCATTGTTTCAGAACTAGCCAAACTTTAATCATATCTTAAAATATAAGGAATAAACATCACAGTACAATAAAATTACGGTGAGTTTTGTTTAGTGGTTGCTGCTTTGTTTGTTGTTTTGTTTTTTTTCAGGTGGGATCTGCTGTCTCTGGAAAAGTATATACCAGACTTGAGCTTTAGAGAAAATTGACTGCTTGCTCTTGGTGGAGGCTGGAGTTGATCTGTGCTGCATTATTGGACTAGATGCATCTGAGTAGATATGAGGCAAATGGCAAACTTTTCCACTACTCTTAAGAAACATCCCAGCAGTGTTGCCTTGAATGCTGCCTGTGAGGAGACAGCAACTGCAAAGAAGTTCCTGGTGCTGGAGAAAGGAGCAGGTCTAGTTCAGTGGGGTGGACTGATCCTGGCTAGATGCCACATGCTTACCAAAGCCACATTATTACTCCTCTCCTCCACTGGACAGGAGAGACAAAATATAAGGAAAGGCTTATGGGTTGAGATAAGAGCAGGGAGAGACCATTCTCCAATTACCGTCACGGGCAAAACAGATTTGATTTAGGGAAATTAGTTTAATTTATTACCAATCAAGTTAGAGTATGATAATGAGAAATAAACCCAAATCATAAAACACCTTCCCCTCATCCCTCCCTTCCTCCTGGGCTCAACTTCACTCCTGATTTCAAACACCTTCTATGCCACAACAGCACAGGGGGACTGGGACCAGGGGCTGTGATCAGTTCATCACATGTTATCTGTGCCACTCCTTCCTTCTCAGAAGAAAGACTCCTCACAGTCTTCCCCTGCTCCAGTGTGGGGTTCCTCCCATGGGAGACATTCCTCCACGAACTTCTCAAACATGGGTCCTTCCCACAGGCTGCAGCTCTTCACAAACAGCACAACTCCCTTCCATGGGGTGCAGTCCTTCAGGAACTGGCTGCTCCAGCGTGGGTCCCACACTGGGACACAAGTCCTGCCAGAAAACCTGCTTCAGCATGGGATCCTCTCTCCATAGGGCCACAGGTCCTGCCAGAAGTCTGCTCCAGCACCAGCTTCCCATGGGGTGACAGTCTCCTTGAGGCATTCACCTGCTCTGGCATGGAGTCGTCCATGGGCTGCAGGTGGATCTCTGCTCCCCCATGGACCGTCATGGACTGCAGTGGCAGAGCTGCCTCACCATGAGCTGCACCACAGGCTGCAGAGGAATCTCTGCTTTGTTGCCTGGAGCATCCGATCCTCCCTCTTCATTGACCTTGGTACCTGCAGGGCTGTTCCTCTCACGTATTTCCACTCTCCATTCTGGCTGCTGTTGTGCGGTGGGTTTTATCCACTTCTTCTTTAAATACGTTATCCCAGAGGTGCTACCAAGGTAGTCAATGGGCTTGGCCTTGGCCAGTGGCAGGTTGGTCTTGAAGACAGCTGGCATTGGCTCTGTTGGACATACGGGAAGCTGCTGGGAACTTCGCATAGAAACCACCTCTGTAGCCCTCCTGCCAAAACCTTGCCCCACAAACACAGTACACTCAGTGAGCATGTGGGGAAGTCAGGCCCGTGGAAGGGATCTTGTAGAAACATGGGCTATAGCTGAAGCAAAGATAGGGGCAGGAGGGTAGGGAGCTCTGAGAAGGGAGAAGGAACTGAAGGAAGGTTTTATAGCTGTAGCAGAGACACAGCACTAAAAAATAGAGCAGCAAAGTGCTCTTTCCTGCTCTTGTCCCTCCCTTTCCCATTTTCTTAAATTAGTCACCTGAAAACTGAGTTCAGCATCAGCTGGTGTGGGTCCTGGGGAATTGGCATCCCTGCCTTTCTCTAAACTGCTTAGGCAGATGTCCTGAACTGAGTCTATATCCTAATGCACTAAGGGACAAATCTAGACTTTATATGAAGGTTGCTCTCAGTGTGAGCTTCTTTATAAATAAGAAAACTTTTCATTGCTTTGCTTTATGACTTATAGGATATTTGAGTGCAGATCATACTACATCTGGTGGAAAAATAGTTATTTTCATGCCATGAGTAATTCCTTTTTTCAGTTGAGATACTTTTTATATGTATCATTTGAGTAATATTCTGGTCTTCTATCCTTAACAAGAGAATTCAGAATTTCATGGTGTAAATAGGCATCACTAACTTAAGGTTTGCATTTCCAGGTTTAGCTTGACCACAAAGCACTGTGTGTTCATCTTTTTGGAGTCTACATTCTTTTTCATATATACAATATGTAGTCTCTGTTCCATAAAAATAAATCTTAACCAGTTGTGATCATGAGATAAACTCTAACATATGAATTGCTTGACTTTGAAAATGACTGGGAGCACATTTTGTACTTGAGTATATAGGTATGAGACTGCATCCGTGGAATAATGAAGAAGTTAAATGATAGCACAACCGAAAAATTGTTGTTTGCCATTTTGACAGATTATCTGTGTTGGAAGGTTGATTAGAGAATGGAGAAACTTCCTTCACCAGCGACCAACACAGTCCAATCCACCCACAGCTAGACAGGGACAATAGTAGGACTGCCAGTTATGCTGCCTCAGGGCAGAGGGAATGTCATTTCAGAGTGAGCAGGGCAGGAGGACTTCAGCACGTAACTATTCTAGCAGAAAATTGATACGTTTCTGAGCACAACTCCATTTGTGACTTTTGCTATTGAGGCCACCAAATACAGTAGGAATTTAGCTGCTTTGGATGCAGCAGTCAAAGGGTCAAATTCCTTCCCCTGCTGCTCCAGTGTAGCTCTGTGGCAGTCTGCTGGGCTCCGCCAGTGAAACTGAAGAGGAGGATTTGGCTTGCAGCCTGGTTTTAATCTGCACGTATGGTATCAATTTTGGAAGCATTTTCTGGTTGTCCTCACAGTTATAAAAGGGTAGAAAAATATATTTCTTCTCTTCCCCAGTTAAAAACAGGCTTTTGTTAACTCATTTGTGTTAATTCTTTACCTGAAAAGTGTAGTACTTATCTTCATATTCAGTTTTCCCATAGGATTGGTCTATCTATTAATAAGTACCTCTGCTGTCTAGCCTAAGGAAAAGGCTGTTCTGGAGAAACCAGCTTGCCCCAGCAGATCCCGGTTCTCTCCTGCACACACAGTGGATGCTGAGTCCATTGGGACACCTACAGATCCCTCTTCTGACCACAGGCACTGGAGCCTCCAGCCCATCAGCCTTCTTCCCCCTTTTTCTTTGCATATTCATCCAGTTGTTGTTTGCTTAGAAGTGAAGAGTTTCATGGTGAAAGGGATGTTGGCAACAACTGTGTACATTTTCAACTGGCTGCTGAAGAGAGAGTGTCTCCTTATGCTCACAGAAATCTTCTGCTTTTCTGATGAGTGTAGTAGCCATCAGCCATTGATAAATGTCTGGTCTCATTAACAAGAACTAACCCCCTCAGAGCTCCCTCTCAAATGCTGGTGTAACTTTAATTGCTGCCTTACTATAAGGTTTTTCTGAGGTGATCTCAGGACAGATTTCTTGGTTTTGGTCCCTTCTTCAATGTTTTATGCCACCCCTTTCTTTGGGGTAGGCACTGTTTCCTCCTGCTTCTGAGAAAGACAAGCTGCCCCTCCCCAGGGCACAGGACTGCAAGAAGCTGCCTGTAGCACAGATGTCATCTCTCCCATGGAGCTGCAGATAGCACTCAAATTTTCTTCAGAGTCTGAGGAAACTTGAATTTGAAAGGCAATTCAGTCCTTACACTAATTTTTATCCTTTTCTTTTCCCTGCTTTCTCATCTGGTTCCTAATTTTAGTTCCTTTGCAATTCCTTCTTCCTTTGTCTGTCTTTCTGCCCTCTTTTTGGACCCTCCTCCTTTTTTCCCTCTTTCATCTACCTTAATACTCAGTCAGCAGCCCAGATCAAGATTCCCACATGGCTGTACAGACCTATTAATTCTTTGCTCTTTTAAGAGGCCTAAAAATCGTTTTTAGCATAAACCACATCAATAAATATAATAAGATAACCCTTTAAGAAGCAAATGATCCACAGTGGCAGGCTCCATGTGATAAACTTAGCTCTGGTTATGCAACAGGAAGCAAAATTACTGGAAAATGTAGGAGGTGAGAAAACTGAGGTACAGAGATGAGTCAAGGTTGTTGGGTCCACAGTCATAAGGGCAGAGCTGCTAGGAGAAAACACATACCACCTTGGATTTCTATCAACAGCTGTCCATGTGAGCTGATAATGTTATCACAGGTTAACCAATCATTGGAAGTTCTCACTCTTTCCAGTAAACTGGCACTGTATTACTTCTAGCAATTTCCCTAGACTCCTTGACCTGTAACATCAGTAGTTCATAATAATTAGGAAGCAAAACAGGGAGTTCATCACGCTTTCTAGAGCACAGTGCTTCTCTGGTACGTTATACAGAATATGTATCATCTGTGTTGTGCTGGCTTAGATTTATCTCTTATGAAAGACAGGTCTCTAACTGGATTTACCTTCCAACATACTTATGAAAACAAGCTTTAGCACCTGCAGAGCAGTATGGCTGTATCTGTATTTCAAGAACTGAGAATGTCTGAAAGAAGTTCTCTTTTGATACAATGAAAATTGTTGGATATCCAAAATCATACCTGATTACAGTCATCTTGGGCCTATCTTAATTTGGCTGTTTTCCAAGTTGACTGTTGAAGATGAGAAACGTTCTATTTTGAAAATACATTCCCAGTATTCAAAGTGACAGTGAAAACAACTTAGATTCTTTACTTTTTACCTGCAAACATCAGCTTTTTTTAATGACAAATCAGTCATTCAACTGAGAGAATATGAGTGTCTGTGTCTATCAGTTTTATTCTATTTACTACCAATCACTAACAACAGTTCCAGTGCATGTAAATCATTTGCTTTATGCACTAGTTTGATCATGACTGTAAATATGAACCTTTTTACATAGTATTCATGTTTAGTTTTGGATAGTGGTGGCAACAGTGGGAAATCTTAGCTAATCAGGCCATTGAACATAAGGATGTCAGATGCCTTGTGTGTCTGGGGTTTATCATTGCACCATGAGACAAGCTCTGGCCATTGTGTGCATCTCAAATTTAGATCTGCGTGACCCAATTGACAAGAAACCTGAGTAACTCTGGAATAGGTTTATACATATCCAGAACCTCAGTCTCTGCATAACTCTTGCATCACTAGTGGGTTAAACAAAGGTATTGGAAGTCTTCCTGAGGTTTAAGGATTTTTATGCAAGGGAAATTATGATAGCATATTTAATATTTTATCCTACAAAAAATCTGAATTTCAGGGCCAATTAAAATGTAAAGAAGCCCATAGAAAATATACTTAGGTAATACCTTCATACATTCAGGACTAGATCAATCAGACAACATAATTATTTGAATGGATTTATCCAATGAAAATGATATTTCTGTACAGTATGCTTTCAGCTCTTTTTCTCTCACACCATTGAACAGTTTACAAAAAAAGCCCACAACTGGGCTAAACAAACACAGTTGTTTGGTTGTACCAGGTTTTTGTTCCAGCAGTGGAATTCATTAAAGCAGCATGTTCTGTATATTGCCAGCAGGTCATCAGTGCATGCTTGAGTCAGATTCCTGACCTTTATTTTCACTGGCCAAGTCTGTTAGATTGTGTCATCCTGGGGACTGTTTAAATGTATATCATTAATAAGATATCTAGCCCTATTTTTCTCGTAGCTGAGAGTATCTTCACAGGAGTGCTCATTGGTTTTCTCTGGTAATTATCAACTAGTTTACTTTATAGAGAGTAAAATGCTTAACTGTAAATAGCTGCTGAACTGTATGAAATAAAAATGTTTTTCCCCTTACCTAAAGAAAATTTCAATTCAGTTTGAAACCTATATAGGATTTGAGATAAGTTTTTTCCTTCAGTGGGATGGTTGGAAGTCATCCCAAGCAGCTGCTCAACTGCATATATTCCCAGTGAATTATGTGAAGTTGTAACTTTCTAATCTGGTGCTCTGGTTGCTTGTAATGTCCCTAACCTCTGTGTTTAAGTGCTATATTTTACACCCTCTTTTAGTTTTGGCACTGACCATAAGCATCTTTGTCCATGCAAATCCACGTGTCAGGCCAACTCTTACATTAGGGTCACTATCCAGAATCTAGAAATCATGCCTCTGCCTCCCTAATTCCATAGACGTTGTCAGAATGTTCTCAACACAGTTGACTTACCTCAGACCTATCATCCTGAGAACAAAGAAGGGATTTTTTTCTATTTCCAAGTTGCAAACTATTTGCAATTTTTCAGAATCAACGAGGAAGCTACAAGAACCTGACCAACAGACAGGTCTTTTAGCTGTTCTCTTTCCAATTCACAGGAAGAAATGATCCTGTCAAGAGACAAACTTCCTTCAAAGGACTTCTGTGCAAGAACAGTGAATATATGTGAGGCCCCAGTGCTGAAATGGCAAGATCTGTATCAGAGTGCTAACTCCACTGTTATTAGAGTAAGGAGGCTTTTACAGCATCTAGAGCTGTAGCAATGTAAATACACACCAGGCTCCCCTGAACCAGAGTGTGGTATTGATTTTGGTGTACTCCGCTGCACTGTTTGAGATCTCATTGACATACTGTTACTTCAAACAGCATGACAAAATCTTACTAAAATAATCTATTTTTCCTCAGTAACTAGAGGCAAAACAAAAGTTAGATGATCCCAAACAGTCTCTGATGAGAATTTCTTGTGATGTTGCTTTTGATCTCTAGTGCTCCTGCTCCAAAGTAAAGCATCTAGATAAAAAAAAAATCAGTTGTTTCATAGGAAACGGTTTCTCTTCTAGACAGAATTAAAACATGTTGTTCATCATTAAGAAAGGATTTTCTCACTGACCATACTGAGTCCGGGTTTCTCAGTAACCCCTACTGTCCTCTAGAACACTGGTCCAAGATGAAAACACAGTTTTGGGATTTGAAAAATGAAAGTAAGGTACTACAGAAATTATGTGGACCCATATTTTTCTCCATTCTCTCTGATCCTGCTTATCTGAGTTGGCAACAAAAGGAACATAAAATCTGCCTGCACTGGATGGTGCAAAGACGAAGTTGAATACCTTGGACCTGTTCTGACTTTGGTACAAAGTTGTTGTGTGTTCACCATCCCTTTCTTCATGGGGAACCTTTATGTCCAACTCCTATGTACATCAAAGGACAGATCTCTTGTTGCCTGTTGAGATCCTCTTTACTAGCTATGCAGTGCCAGTAGTACTGCATGAGATTATCTTAGTGTGGAGATTGTTAGCAGTGAAATGCATTTGGGAGTTTAATGTTGAGTAAGAAAATAAAGAATGTTAAGTAACAACATGTCCCTTTGAATGAAGTTATATAATTTAGAGGATCTAGATTTTTCTGGCATTTGTTATAGCCCAGTGAATAGTTCATTTCAGTGTGATTTCAAAAGCAGATAAGGAAGTATGTGCATTACAGAAATCAGTCAAAAAAGATGGTTTGAGTTTTGAGACCATTCACCTCACAAATGCTTCGAGAGTGCAAAATAGCAATGGGTAATTTAAACTCTTCCTTAATAAGAATCTACGACACTGGCATTTGTCAGAGAATTTTTTTTTCTTTTCATTAAAGGGAAACACCTACAATACAATTAGAAGACTCAAATCTATTCACCACTGAGATCATGCTGTGTCCTTGAGACCTGCAGTAGAATCATGGAATAATAGGTCATTTGCAGTTGGAAGGGACCTTTAAAGTGCATCTAGTCCAACCCTGCTGCAAGAAGCAGGGGTATCTTCAACTAGATCAGACTGTTGAGAACACAGTCTAACCTGGCCTTGAGTGCTTGCCAGGTGACACAAGTTAAGATGCAGTTCTGCAGTGCTTCTTCACTGTCATGTTCCTTCTGCTACATGATGTGCTTCTGTCAGCTCGTGAGAGGAATAAGGCTACTGTTTTTGCACAGAGTTCATAACGGTTCATAGTTCTTTGAAAGAAGACTGATGTCTTCCCTTTCCCAAGGTAATTTTGTTATTTTCCCCTTGCTCAGGACGACTTTCTTTTTTTATCTGTCACTATGAAAACATTGTTCTTCCATTCCTGAGGACCCATGCACCAACATTAAACATCTACAATCTTTTTCACACAGCCCTATTGTAAAGTGGCTCAGTAGTATACATGTCAGGAAGTGAAAAGTGGTAGGAACATTGTTACTTGCCTATATAAGGTTATTCAATTTATATAGATGTGATTAATGGTGCTAATTACCTCATTAAAGGCAATTGAATCTGGTGACACAGTGTTAAAGAGCTACAGAAATACAATAAAAGCAATTTCAACTGCAAGCAACTTTCAAATTAAAAAAAATTCTGAACGACTATATCTATAGGCTGTTTCTTCACTGCCTGAGTTATTCATCCTGCAGGCTTTTCAAATGAAATTGTGGTAGTTTTGGCTTTCGTTTTAGGTAGGCCTCAGTTTAGCAGGCTCAGAGAATCCACGCAGATTAGGAGAGACAGATTCTGTCACCTGACTTAAGCAACCAAAGAAATATTTCATAGCAGATGACACAAACCTGAGATATGAATACAGAAGTAGGAGGTGTTCTCTCAGTTCCACCATGTCTGCAGTAGAGGCAGGACACACTGCAGCTGTCCTGCTGTGCTGAACCTTGCTGCAGCCACCACTACTTCGCATATTGTTTTAGTTCAGGAAAGTAGAAGCATTTTATTGCTATTTTCTCTCTTTTGACTTGCTGGGTGTCTTTTGGGATGCTTTATGAATCTAGAGTAATGAAATCTGTTTTCAGTGGGAGGTAGAACATTGTTGTTATATCTGTGTCTGTGTTATATTGTGGTTTTCTTTTAATTTTCTCTTTTCTGTATAAATATATATAATTAGTTTAGGTTTAAACCTGTTCTGAGTTTCTAGGGGTTTTTTTCCTTTCTCCCTTTTCTAAGTAGGAGTAGCAGGGAAGCTTTGACTCTGCATTGAGCAGTTGGCATTTTGCCAGCTCAACCCAAGACAGGAATCAAGGGAACCATTTCCTAAAAGTTTTAGGGCTGCAGTAACTGCATTGGAGTGCTGGGCTCTAGAGATGTGTGGAGCTCCAGAAGAAACCACCATACTGACTCCCCAGAATGGTCAGCTGAGCCAAGGAGAGTTGTGTGTTCTTCTGGCATTGATATAGCATGTCTGTGAATGCAGTCTTGCTGTGCAGAGTGAAATCTGCCATGGAAAAGTTCTATCATCTGCTACGACTTGAGGAACATTGTTCTTGCTGAAGAGCCATCGATATCCTCCAAGACAGTTGTACTATAGTTACGGTGGTCAGGTTTCTGTTAAAAGTACTGTGTGAATGTGCTGAAAAATGTGAAACAGATGAAAAAGTAGTAAAACAAAGATGAGAGATAATGGTTGATCTCATGATAACTTCAGAAATTTTCAGTGCCATATGGTGATGTGTTACCCTATGGCTTTAGGAGAATACATAAATGTAAGAAGAGGTTTTCTGGTTTTCCCTGTTTAGCTAATGAGAGTTTGACTGAGGTATAAGCATTTCATCTTACTATTCTGCTATTTTCACTCATTTTGGAAAACAATTGAGACTTGGATGTTTTGTATAATAGCTTTGAAACCCAACACATACATCTAACTTAGCAACTTGCTGGACTGTTGCATCCCTCATGGCAGTGCAGTCCCTGCTATGCACAGAAGCAGGCCCTTTCTCTGTCTTGACTTGATCTGAGTGTCCTGATTTGGACACATGCCAGCACCTCTGCCATTGGGTCAGCACTTTATGTGTAGCATTCCCTCCAGTGGGCTGGATGACTCAAATTTTGTACCACAGCTCACCTGAGATCAGCCAATCTCTCCCCACTCCTAAGGGCAGGAACAATGGCTGCTTTACCTAAGAGGATGACAGGAACAGAGAGTTCTTTCAGCCTTCCTGTCTTCCTCTGTATATCCATAGACCAGAAAGAGGACTCTAAATCTTTCAAAACTCTATAGGGCAACTGTAGACCTCAAATATTTCCACGTGTCGGAGGAGACCTTGTGGATTAAATGGCAAAAGTATTACAAACGCTTGGTGGATGAAGACACAGAGGTCCAGGAACCAGGGAAACCTCAGAAGAAGCTCAATGAGGACCATGGGGGCTTTAGGAGCTACTTGGACATTTCCCCAGTTTGATTGTTATATACCCTAAGATGGCTTCCCTTGTCTTTTTCCCTTAGTCATTCCTGTCCAAGTTTCTCCTTCCCACAAACCCTTAGGGCATTTTCCCACCAAGCCTTCCCTAATTGGTCCCCAGTTGGTGCAGTGCACCATTTTCCTTATATGGTTATGTTCTCCCCTTGTTCCTCCCCTTCATTTGCATGCCCACCAATCCGATGTTTCGCTCCTCCCTGTCTCCTCCCCTTACTCCGCCCATGTTCTAGAAAGTCCTATGCTCCCCTATATAAGTTCGGGCACCCCAATGAAGCTTGCTTCTCTTCGTGGACTCCTGACTCGCGTGGACCTCTTCCTTTGGGGAATCGTCACCGGGTTGGGAGCGGGAGGAGCTGTCCCCTGAGCTTCCAAGGAGCTGGTCCCTCTTCGAGCCCTTCTCCTGGGAGCACCGACCCCATTCACCGTATCGGTGGCAATCAATCATTCACCGATATCCAGGTACATGCAAGAACAGAACATGCAGCTAAAATGTGTGATTCACCATGCTAATGCAATCTTTTCCTGGCATCATAATTTTCCCTTTCTTATTTTACCTTCTTCCTCTCTCTCCCCCTGTCAGCTGTGAACCACACAGGAAAGTTCTTCAGAAGTTTGACTTTGTCACGTTCTGGTGTGTCACACCTGAAAACGTCACTTCTCCCAAAATCTGATAGCATTGCCTCAGCTTCTGTGGCAAAGGGGCTGAAGCCTCGTTACATCAAATGATCCACTCAAGGTGTCTGGGTGCTACTTTGAATGAACCAAGAGCAGTTATCACAAAATACTCCAGATTAGATTTGCTTAAAGGTGGCATAGTCGTATCCAGACCCAAGAGGGGCTGTCAGGAGTGGCATCTTAAAATGGGAGGACTAGTAATGAAAAGGTAACTAAAATGATTAGCAAAACATGATTTTGAAAGCCTGTTGCTTTCAGTAGTGGTTTTCCACAGCTCTCTCTTTTCTAGTAATGTAAGACATAACAAGAAATAAATATCCTAAAACACAGGCCCATCTACAGCCTCAAAACAACCAATGTGAAAGAACAGTAACCCCAGTTCTGGGGGTTTTTGTGTTGTTTAAAGCCCTACATAAATCAAGAGGAGGCCCACAAAGGGAAGTCTGTTTGGTTTCAGGGACTGGTCTTGATTTTATACTTAGGATAATCAAGATCAGGAATCCATCTCTAATTAAAGGCAAACAGAAAATATGCAGGATTTTCACATACATTCTTTTCATACTCATAGTTCAGCATGCTATGTATATAGTATTCTTTTTCTATTATACAACTGTCTCAAATTATGTTCAGACTGCTTCAGCTGCAGGGAAAGGTGAGAGTATTTAGGATACCTCAAATTTAACTCCTTCACTCCAAGAATAGAATGCCTCTTTATTAGAAGAATTTAATAGAAACGTGGTTTCTATTTTTAACAGAAAACATCAGTGGTTCTGTGTAATTCTGTTATGTGGGGGGGGTTGGGGAGATTCTGTTTGGTGGGGGGGTTTGTTCAGCTTTTTTGTGGGATTTTTGTGTGTGGTTTTTTGGGGTTTTTTGTGTGTTTTGGTTTTTTTTTGGGGGGTGTTGTTTGGTTTTTTGTTTGTTTTGTTTTGTTTTTGTAAACTGAGTATATTGCAGTGAAGATACTTGCCTGGTTTCTTTGAAAATAAGACATGCTTTCAGTTTTAATAAACATAGTGCTTTTTCCTTGTCTGCTTCTGTTGTAGCTCTGGTTCCTTGTGCAGTGATTTTTCCATGGATATGTCATTCAAATGAATGAAATTTAAGCAGGATGTGGGTTTTGTCACTTTGATGATGATGTAGTTTCCCAGATGCAAGTTTTTCATTAAGAAATTAATATTGGCAGATTGGGTATTACAGTAAACTGAACAAGCTTGAGTATGTGGTAGGACCACATCATTTGCATGGTGATGTTCAAGTTCCCCTTTCTCCCCACACAGTGATGTCTGGGGTTGATTTACATAAATTCTTAGATTTCTAACAGCAACACCCTGTAAGCTGAGCTGTTCCTTATGCTTTTGGCTCCCTTTCTGAGACATATTGCTGACACTTCCATCACTGAGTTGGTATAACTCAGTGAATCAGTGTCTGATGTCCAGTTTTTAATAGAGGGAAAGTTTTCTGATGAGATATGTGGTTGTATCTAATTCTCTGGCAATAAGATGGATGAAGATGAAAGTTTGGCTGAGGTAGTTCTACCCTGAGATTCTGTTTACCTAACACTTGGAGTACCATAACTGACACAACTTGACTTTGTCCATGAAATATAATTAAAAAAGCTGTGTGTGTTGAACTACATGGTGAGCACTGGCCCAGCCTTCTGCTAGGCCAGTTGTGCAGAGTGATTTAAATAAAAGGCAATACTGAGGTAATTTCCAGTCAATGAAAGGGTTTGATACCTTCAGCAAAATAGTTTTCTCAGAAAAAAAATAGCCAATGTCCTTGAATAAAAGAGTCAATGCCTTTCTTCCTTGATGTTAGAATAGTAGTAGCTGTGCAAGGAATACTGGAGCATTCTTCTGCAATGACTATTTCTGTGGGCTATTGGTCTAGTAGTTAGAGGCTTCCTGTAAATCATTTATTGTGGATATTTTGGGGGTATGTATTTTTTAACAAGTTTGTTTCAAGTAATAAAAGCAAACAGGCACTTCTCACTTGGTTAATGCATCTTTGGTTCTGCCTTTTTTCTTCCCTTCTGTTCATATGCTCCCCATCATTAACTCCTCTAAAAAAAGGGAGAAATAAGAAAAGGCTGAAAGTGGAGAGCAGACAGTTAGGTCTAAAATAATTCAACAAGACATCACTAAAGTAAGTGGCCAGTTCTTCCTGAAATGATACCAAATTGTATCCCCTACACACGACCAAGTACTTTTGCTTTCCAACCATTCTCAACCCTGGAGCTGTTGCAGCATGTACCTATTCTTACTCAGGTTTGCTGAGTTACTGTGACTCCCCATGGTCTGCTTTCTCTGCTGCACGGGCAGCCTGGGGGTCTTCCCTGTAGACATGACATCCCTGCAACTCCTTCTCTCATTCTGTTTCACCACAGTCTGCTTTCTTCTGGGCACAATGGATTCCTGCCCTGCAGGGCTTGGTTAGATACACCAACTCCAACTGAAGTTCAATGCTCTTCCTGCTCTGTTTTCTGCCCAAGTCCACTGCATGAATGGTTTATCTTTGGGTATAGCAGGTACTGCATTACTACAGGTCATAACAGAGTAATATTTTAGTGGTATGAGAATGACTTCATGAGTAACTCAGCCTGAATGGGTGGTGGGTGTCAGCAATTGTGCTTGCAGGGCCACCCTAAACTGTGCTTGCTTGCTCATCAAAAACCTCATCAATGCTCAGGCTAATGAAGGTGATTAATGTGGCACTAGCTTTAGTTAAAACAAATTCTGATTTTATTTGGCTTTTTTAGACATGCATTTTATAGGTAGTTTTTTAAGAAATTAAACTGGCGAGTTGGTAAAATTGAACTTCATGAGGTTTTTTAATTTGACTCAGCAAGCTTCTCGAAAAAAAGAGAAGTGTCTTCTAACAACCAGCATGTTACTTTTTTTTCTCAGAAGGAATTCTGTTAATATCAACTTTGTACAGGCTGAAAACTTTTATACTAAAATATGCAAGAAATCTTTTTTTCTGTAACATTGAAATTGGCAATGAACAACTGCTGTAATTTTGAAGTACCTGTTTTGTGCTTTGGTAAAGATTGTTGCAGATTTTCTCTTCCAGTTGAATAGTATTTTTACTTCTTCCCTTCTCTGTTTTCAAAGACAGTAGAATATTGTGAACAGGGTTTTTTTTCTGTTTATGTATTACAAGAAATATTATCTTCATTATTCAGAGAATAATTTAAAGAACAGGCCTCATGTGTTTTACAGTATTGCTTTTTCACATATATTAATTTAATTTA